>NW_020173397.1:11061178-11170134 GCF_003031525.2 Neophocaena asiaeorientalis asiaeorientalis
ATCGGCAGGCAGACAGAATCTTCCTGACTCAAAAGGAATTTTTGTTAACCAAAAGCATCTGTATCATGGGATTTTTAAAGGAAAGGTTAAACCATTGTACAGTATAGTAACGTCTTTTATAAGAAAGAAAATGAGCCACTGTTATCACTGAAATGCCAGTCGCCATATACCTAATGGTAAACCAATTAAAAAAAAAAAGGGAAGAGAAGTGTCCAGATTACTCTTTTGTTAAGTGGCCCAATGGTTTGGAAAAAAACAAAAGGCAGTGGTTAATCAGCCCCTAAAAGTCTTTATCTTATGTGTAGTAGATAGAAAGAGGGACCTCAGTGTGAAAGAAACCCGTCACTCCTCTCCTCAAGGAGCTTACAAATGGAGAGTTAGGATGGGGACAGAGGAAAGGGAAACCCACACACAACTTTACATGTAAGATGGTCCTACACTCTAAAACAGTGATTCTCAACCACAGGCAATTTTACTCTTTGAGGAACATGTGGGAATGTCTGGAGACATTTTTAGTTGTCACCACTGGGGGTACAGTCAGGTGGCTGCTACTGGCATCTAGTGGGTAGAGACCAGGGATGATGCCAAACATCCTACAGTGCACAGAACAGGCCTGCTCTACAAAGAATGACCCGGCCCCAATCTCGATAGTGGAGAAGCCCTACACTAAGAGATGCTGTGTCAATTCAACACCCCAAACCTCTCTGGAGTAGATTTCAGAAAAAAAGGCAACAAAACCAGTCAAGCCAAAGGAATGGCGTAGATACCTCATCAACTCCTGATGCACTTCCACATGTACCTGAGTTTCATAGTCAATAGTTATTTCATGCCTGGTCTTAACATGCAAAGGACACCTTTTAGTTCAATGGAAGGAGGAGGAAATGTCATCGTCACTGTGAAGAGCTTAATTCAAACTCAAAGATCTCGTATCATCTTGAGTGCTGGACAGTGATGTGGGTGGGAAAAGTAAATTGAGAATTATCAGTTCTACACGATAACGATCAACTGTGCCCTAAAACTACACAGAACCAAACCAAACAATTCTAATGATTCAAAAAGCACACTGGGAACTTGCTTTGGCATCTCTGAGCACACTGGCAACTGTGAGTGCAGTGGCAATATCACTTAGAAGTTTTTTCTATCTGATAAATACTAAAGGAACAATACTGTACTTGCAAACAAAGCCAGAGTACGTCAGTTCTTAGTTTGACATTTCACATAAATCCTCCTTACGCTCCCAAACTACAATAACAAAACAACAAAGTTTTCATCAATTCATTTCCTATATCTTAAAAAAGGAATTATTTTTTCAGTATATTTGAACAACTTTCAAAGCCATTAATTTATAATTTTGTATGTGACACACAGATTTTTATTTTCTAACTGCTTTAAGCAGTAGAAGTAGAAGTGAAGCAAATGCTGATGTCTGTTAAAGCTGAATGATGGGGCTCGAGGAGGGTCACTATGCTATTCTTCCTACTTCTAAGTATCTTGCAAATTTCCCATCGTAAAAGTCATAAAAAAATGTTTAAACAGTTCTTAGACATACAAACACACACACACACACACACACGAATGTTGCCTTTATATACAACATTTATATAAAATTTATATATAATAATTTAAGTTTATATAAAATAATTTAATTTTATATAAAATAATTTATAAAGTTTATATAAAATAATTTATATAAACTAATATAAAATATTAGTTTATATAAAATAATTTTTATTTTATATAAACTTAAGTTTATATAAAATAATTTAATCCTGATCATTTCATTGGCAAATTCTTTTTGGTCTTAAAGATACTAGCTCTGGCTTTATTTTGCTGTCTGCCTCCCCATCCTCTACATTTAGGGGAAAAAAAAATATGTAAACACTCAAAGGAAAAACAAACAAAAAGCTAAAATGAAAGAAATTGCACTAATTAAACAATATCATCTCAAAAAGTTTTTGTCTCAAATGAGGCCTGGAGTGTGGCTCTAAATGACCATAAATGGGCTCTTAGTTTTAGCAAAATGATAAGTGAATTTCAACTGATAAACGGAAGCTTCCTTATATTCTGTGTTTTATCTAATTAGTACTCTAAAAAATTACTGCATTGCAATAACTGAATTTGAGTGTTCTCTCCCTTTAGTATTGTAATATGCAATGATGCAGTTATAACTTTACCACTGAATATGTTTACAAAATTATCCTTTGATATAAAATGAGAGAGAGAGAGAAAAAAATAGAAATGATTTCTTTTTCCTTAAGGAAAAGCATGTCATGAAAAGCCAGATAATGCAATATTTTTGGTTGGTTTTCCTTTAGATACGACAAGATTATTTACTTAACAACAAGCCATGTAATTATCCATATTCAAAATGGTCATCAGAGGGTAGGAGACTGAGTTTTAACACAAGTTTTACCCTCTCTGTTTAAAGAAAATAAAATTACAGAAGAAAATTAACTTCTATTGAGCATCTCTTCTGTATAAGGCATAGGCTCGGGCCTTTACAGATGTGAACCTTACTTGATGCTCACAGCAATAGTGAAGTGCTATCACTAGTCTGGTTTGCAGATGAGGAAACCAAAAAGAGAGGTTAAATAACTAGTCCAATGTCACTTGCCTGCTCTCACACCATCAGAGATCTAAACGCAAGTTTGCTGGGTTCCAAACGAACCAAAATACACAGGATTCATCGAGGCTTCACTTCTCAGGAGTCACCAATGCTGTGCTACAAGTGATATGGCAAACGTGCTTATTTAAAGAACTCCAAAATTGTCACCTCAAGAAGGAATGTATCAGAGAAAAACCACTGATGGACTTTTATTGAACTTATTGCCCTCAAGACTAGGGAGGAAACAAAAATTTTATGACCTTTATTATTAAAAGATGTAAAGTATACGGTTGGAGAAAATTTAGAAAATAAAAATGAGAAAAGGGAAGGGAAAAAAGCCACAGAAATAATTCTATACAGAGAGAGAAATCCTGACAGCATTATAGTATTTATCTTTCTACTGATCAAAGTAGAATTTTAACGTGGACACAGGCAAGGTTAGCAGGACTGGAACAAAAGTTATCTTGTTGAAAAAGACCAGGGCTCTATCTTCCCTAAAGGGGGATTTATACACATCTCTAAAACACAAAACATACTCGCCAACTGACCCACCAAGATCCTGCAAATCACATCCAATTTAATCTCTGAGAGTAGAGCTCTGATTTGGATTATTAATTTAAATTATATTTTACTCGCCCTACTCTTTAACTATATGCTGTAAGGTCCCAATTCTAGGAAATACTTGGAGCTACAAATAGCCCTGCGCCAGGTATCAAGGGAGTAGACATGGAATCATCAACAAGAAGAATACAAGGAATATGATAGAAGGAAAGACTTAATGTGGAAAAATCCTATGCTTCCTCCTAACCCTTCCAATTTCACCACACTAATGTGTTTTACATCATGCCATACATGCAACCACCCTCACCTAAGAGCAGAATTACACCCCAGACCCTGTTGAAGGGCTAATCAACAGTGGCAAAAAAAAAAAAAAAACAAGAGGGCAGGAACTGTATCAAGTCAAATATCCCCAGATTTCAAAGTCAAAAATGATGAACAATACCTAACAATTTTCCAGACCTGAGTCCCCAGATCATGCACACTAACGTAAATGCCAACAACTTAAAAATGTACAAATGAGTTTTTTGGTCATTATTTCCCAAAACAGTCTATTGTGGTTTTTCAAAAGCATCTATTCACATTTCTTTCCAGACTATAAAACCACCTTCTTGATGCGAGCTCCTTGACAGCGGAACAGATGGCCTTCTTGTTCTTGTCCCCTAGTTCTTAGTACAGTGTCTGACTTAGTGCACTGTGCTACGTTTCTATTTCTAATAAACAATACGTTGCATGAACCACAATCCTACAGGAGAGAGCAAGTCTTCTAAAGATGGCAATAGTAGGTTGACAGATTTACCACGGGAGCTGGCTAATAAACCATGGTATGTTCATTTTATGATAATATCATTTAATTCTAAAAGAGTATACTTGTAAATACTGTAATTGATTCAGAACATCCACGAAGTAAGGAGAATTTCATTCCAAAATGTGTGATCTTGTTAAACCGGAAATGTGTCACTTTAAATGTTAATAGTCATGTGACAGCCATAAGCTTATTATGATGTCTATCAAATTACCTAGTCTAGATACAGGATACTTACTATTTGGTCATAGATCTGTTTTCCTAATATTAAATTAAAAAGCAGTGCTACTTAGTAAATTTTTGCTTGACAAATATAGCTTGCCTACATAAAATGTTTTTAAAGGTTTAAACAGCCCCAAATTTAACTCACTCAATTATGAACCTACAAAATTTCACATCAAAAGGAGTCAGTAGTGTGTCTATGTTGAAATTAGAGAAAGGTGTAAGTTACATGTACTCATTTTTTTAACTAGAGAATGGAGAGTTAATAAGATTTCTCTCTGGGCTCTTAACACCTAAATCCAACATCTAGATGCCAAAGCTTCAGTTATGAACATATCCACCACATCATTTTTCATAATAATGAAAATGTATAAGCAATCTCCAACATCAGAAGAATGACTAAGTACATTCATTTGTATTAAAAATGATACATATGGGACATATACAGCAATATAAAAACACATGATATTGAAAATAAAATGCAGATATGAAAGTATAAAAGCTATAATTGCACTGACAGAAAAACATGAATTTTTTTAAAACTAAGAAAATTGGATTTTAAAATACTTTTATATCAGAACAACGGACTATGATATTTTCATCTTCTCTACCTTTCAAACTTTCTGGTATGATTATAACAATTTGCCAAGTTCTTTTCGCTGCAGAGCCAGCCTTCTACTAGAGAAGTAGAGAATCATAGGTATTTCTTTTCCTGCCTCCCTTACAGCTCAGGAGAGAACAAGTGACTTAGGATCCACCAATCGGATGTACTTGCATGGGACTGATGTGCTAGAGATAAGTAGTGGGCACCACTGAGGGTGGTCATGGTGCGGGAATACTGGGTTTCTGGTGCAGTAGGGGCAATAGAGCAGGCTTCAGTGGTTGTTCTACAGACCAGTTCTATGCTGTGGTTTGAGGTTTTTCAGCTTCATGGCTCCAAGCCTAGTTCTCTTACCTACCTAATAACTCTGCAGGTATCCCAACATCCTGTCAACAAATCACTTTAAAATTAACCAATGCTGCTAGCTATTAAAAATTCTGATACAGGGCTAAGGTTTGGCTACTTTTATAAATATATATGTAGATGTGTGTATATATATATATATATAATAGAAATAGGTACATACCTAAATATATATGAATATGTGCATTCATGTATGCAGATATACTTATGTACATATATATAAAGGGGGTGTTCATTTATTAATTTTTAAGTATTAGGAACTTTTCACACAAACAAGAACTATATGGTATGATCCATTTTTATTATGCCTGATGGTGATGTACACTTCTTGCATTTAAACGAATACAAGCTCTGGTTTAGAAAAGAATTCTATGGTATGGAAAAACCACAAATGAATGGATTCTCTGATAATTTCTTCCCAGTGGAAACAAGTGAAATGAGCTGCTAGCATTTCTCTCTGGCTACACCTTACAATTAAATGTAGTCTGTGGAAGCAGGTAGTAAGTATCTCTATTCAACTTTGTAGAAAAGAGCCACTGATGATGTTTAAAATCCATGTTTGGATCTGTGTATTGCACAGTGATTGATCCATGGAATACAAGTGCTGTTTGTTGTATAAAAAAAGGACACTTACTTTACGATGTTTCCATTCCATTAGAACCTACTAAATTAGGCTCTACATCTCCTCCTATGCTCAGTACACATTGTTCATAGCAGGTATCCAATAAATATGCAAATACTGAATGGATAGTGAACTATCCTGAACTGCTCATCATTTTTACAGGTTCAGGTCCCCTAGAGGAAGACAAGCTCAGGGTTCCTCTTCTTAGTCTCTTAGTTAAAAGCAACCAGGCAACTATTACAGTCCACCCCTGCAAAAAGTCTCAGCCTTTAGCAGTCACCCTTGTTCACATATATACTCATCTGACACTGCACAGTGATGGCACTGACCCAACACCCCCATGGGGTAGGTAAGTGTCCACTACTGCCACCTCACGAGTGGACGAAGCATCCCTAAGCTGGAGGAAGTAACCATTTCTGCACAGACAGACAATAAATACAGAACAGGGGTCAAGTTCATCTGCTAGAGGGTGTTCACTGCATGGTCCAGTTTAAATATCTTTTGAAATGCAAAATTGTTCTTTGAAACCAAAATTGTTCAATTCTGATAGCAAGTGTTGATGAGTAAGAACTGTGTGTAAGTCTCTCTAATAAAGGAGCAGGAGAAGGGGTACCACAACAGAAACAAATGAGGAAGCCCACAAAACCAACTTCTCCCAAGAATACGCATTTTGTTAATTCACATTTCAAAAAGAGGGAGAATTCCCCTTCTTATTTAAAATGCCAAAATCCATCGTGTCACAGTCAATAAAAAGTGCAATATCAAATCTATAATGCATTCACGAAAGCCAGTTACATCTTTCTGTCATCCTGGATATGGAAAGGCTAAGCAGGTACTAGCACCAAAACAATTCAAGGGCATGCATTTTATCATGCTATTAGCACGTTCGTTATGATGATATAAAATCACTGGCTTAGTTTACATGCTGGTGACACCTGTGGAACTGCCTGGCTCTACCCTCCTGTCCAATAAGCTGTGCTATTATTTATATCCAAGAAGAGTCGACTGCATTATCATAAATGAGATGCAGTTCATCACCGCGCCTGGTGCTCAAGTATCTCAGGGGCTGAAAACTGAGTCACCTTCATGCAGACTCAACTATGTCACTGCTCCATTACCTCAGCTTCTTCTTTGGAACCTCAGAAAAACCTTATATTACAAACGTAATATATGGTAATACAAATGAGAGCTCTCAAGGAAGAAGAGCTCCTAAAGAAAAATAATGGCATAAAACATGAAATGCAACACACAACATGCTTCCTTCATATATTTGGACAGAAATGTCACGCAAATACCAGTAACACTACTATGTTGCTCATTAAACAATGATGAAACAAGCTCATTTAAAAATCTTAAAACAAAGGAAACTACAAACAAGACGAAAAGACAACCCTCAGAATGGGAGAAAATATTTGCAAACGAATCAACGGACAAAGGATTAATCTCCAAAATATATAAACAATTTTGGAACCTCAGAAAAACCTTATATTACAAACGTAGGGCAAATGAGAGCTCTCAAGGAAGAAGAGCTCCTAAAGAAAAATAATGGCATAAAACATGAAATGCAACACACAACATGCTTCCTTCATATATTTGGACAGAAATGTCACGCAAATACCAGTAACACTACTATGTTGCTCATTAAACAATGATGAAACAAGCTCATTTAAAAATCTTAAAACAAAGGAAACTACAAACAAGACGAAAAGACAACCCTCAGAATGGGAGAAAATATTTGCAAACGAATCAACGGACAAAGGATTAATCTCCAAAATATATAAACAGCTCATGCAGCTCAATATTAAGAAAACAAACAACCCAATCCAAAAATGGGCAGAAGACCTAAATAGACATCTCTCCAAAGAAGACATACAGATGGCCAAGAGGCACATGAAAAGATGCTCAACATCACTAATTATTAGAGAAATGCAAATCAAAACTACAGTGAGGTATCACCTCACACCAGTTAGAATGGGCATCATCAGAAAATCTACAAACAACAAATGCTAGAGAGGGTGTGGAGAAAAGGGAACCCTCTTGCACTGTTGGTGGGAATGGAAATTGATACAGCCACTATGGAGAACAGTATGGAGGTTCCTTAAAAAACTAAAAATAGACTTACCATATGCCCCAGCAATCCCACTATTGGGCATATACCCGGAGAAAACCATAATTCAAAAAGACACATGCACCCCAACGTTCACTGCTGTGCTATTTACAATAGCCAGGTCATGGAAGCAACCTAAATGCCCATCAAGGACGAATGGATAAAGAAGATGTGGTACATATATGCAATGGAATATTACTCAGCCATAACAAGGAACGAAATTGGGTCATTTGTAGAGACGTAGATGAATCTAGAGACTGTCATACAGAGTGAAGTAAGTCAGGAAGAGAAAAACAAATATCGTATATTAACACATATATGTGGAACCTAGAAAAATGGTACAGATGAACCAGTTTGCAGGGCAGAAATAGAGACACAGATGTAGAGAACAAATGTATGGACACCAAGGGGGGAAAGCAGCCGGGGGTGGTAGTGTGATGAATTGGGCAACTGGAATTGACATGTATGCACTGATGTGTATAAAATACATGACTAATAAGAACCTGCTGTATAAAAAAAATAAAATAAAATTCAAAAAAAAATCTTAAAACAATAGAGACAAACGTAAGTCTAGAACACAATGCCCCATCTCATTCCTCTTTTTGAGTTCTACTCTTTAATCAATTTTAGAGTTGACATGTACTTTTTATATTTCTAGGCTAATTCAAATAGAATTAAATAAAAATATAATCACATATATAAAATATATGCATTTATTTATTTAATTTAACATCTTTATTGGAGTATAATTGCTTTACAGTGGTGTGTTAGTTTTTGCTTTATAACAAAGATAATCATCTATACATATACATATATCCCCATATCTCTTTCCTCTTGCATCTCTCTCCCACCCTCCCTATCCCACCCCTCTATGTGGTCACAAAGCACCGACCTGATCTCCCTGTGCTATGCGGCTGCTTCCCACTAGCTAGCTATTTTACATTTGGTAGTGTATAATATATGCATTTAGAACAAACATTTGGTTGTGTGATACATACGTTTTCGTAGTTTGCTTTTTAAAAAGTATGTATTATTATATTATAGACAACTAGATCTATCTCCCTTTTTAAAAGCACCCACCTAGTGTTCCATTCTATTAATATATTTTTCAACTAATTCCCAGATTGAAGGGTATTTAGGTGGCTCCCAATTTTTACTATAGTAAGTAATACAGAATTGGATATTGTTGCATTCACGAACACATTGCACTGTTATATGATCTTTGCGGGGGCTGGAATCTTTAAGGTGGAAGATGGATGGGCAAAGAGAGTGCCTGTTTTACATGTTGGTAGAGACTGCTCAAACTCTCTGCCAAAAGGCTGTTCCACTTACAGTCCCACCAAAAGAGGATCTGAGTGGCCTCTTAACCACACCCTCCCCAATGCTGACTCCAACAGGTTTGAGAAGCTTTCTAACAATTTTTACAAGCAGCTTAAAGAATGAGTGTCACCTTTTCTTTAGGAAACTTTAAGACGCTTGACTTCAAAGAAATCACAGGTAAAGCTCCTGCCTTAAAGATAATTACAGTGTAAGGGGAAATTGCAACAAGGAACACAACTAAAAAATACCCAAGACCGTACCCGAGGAAGCTAACTAAGCAAAGTGATGATAAGCTTCTACGATAAAGCACTTTGGTAGTCTCTTAGGTTGGGACTGACTCATTACTTTTTTTTACCTTAAAGTGATCGCTCCTTTTTTGTTTTCAATTTTTAAAATTTGGGAAGAATGATATACTAATAACCATCTTCCAGCACCCAGAGTGAAAAAAATGTAAATATCCCCATGTTGGCTTTAGATTAAATACTGGAGATAATAATAAGTCCCTTAGGTTCCCTCGTCCAGTGTTAGTCCCCTTTTTCCCTCCCCAGAGGCAACCATTACACAGAATTTGTTGTGTATCCATCCAGTCCATGTTCTATGCATTTACAACATAGCACCTATAAAGCATCTGTGTTATTTTGGATGATTTTATTTAAAGAAACACAAACGTTGACCATATGTATATCTGAACCAACTTGCTTTTATCACTTGATATTACATTGCTCAGATCTATCCACAATAACATATACACATCTAATTCATATATCTTCCTGATGCTATGATGTAACCCATCCCATTACTGATAGACATTTAGTTTGATTGTGATTTGTTGCAATCGTAAGCAATGCCACAGTGAACATTCCTGTGTCTCCTTTGTAGTTTCTTTAGGACATAAACCTTGAAATGGAATTGCTAGATGGTAGGTTCTGCACATTGAAAACTTTATTAAATGTTGCCAAATTGTTCCCAAGGTATTTGAACAATCTATGGTCCCACTAACAACATATAAGGGTTTTGATTTCCCTGTTCTGTCCAAATATGGTATGGTATTATCAGGCTTTCTAATTTTTGCCAATCTGGTTGTACATAAAATAGTATATGTTATCGTTTGAATTTGCAGCTCTCTAATTATAAATCGGGTTGAGTTTTTGTAAATTGTCTATCTTTCTTTGCCCTTCCTCTCAACCCACTGTTTTCTTATTGATTTTTAGAACTTCTTTATATATTGTGGCTACTAATCCTATGCCTGTCATTTATGTTATTGATACTATTTTCCTATTTACTGCTTCTCTTTTAGTTTTGTTTCCATTTAACTACTTCTACCTTCCTTGAAAATGGTTCAAGAATAAAAGCCATAGGAAGAGATCTTTCATTTTCATTTGTCCCATTTGCATTTGTGCTTCATTAATTTTCCAAAGTAAAATGAAAAAGTTAAAAAAAATAAAGTATAAACTGTTTATAAAATTATTTCAGAGAAAATTATTGTTAATAATATTATTAGGGAACTAACCCATAAACATTATAGTTAAATTGTCAATCTACAACATTGGCTTCTGAAGATTGGGAAATCTTTTCTTTTTTTTTCAGTATGAGGGCCTCTCACTGCTGTGGCCTCTCTCGGTGCGGAGCACAGGTTCCGGACGCGCAAGCTCAGCGGCCATGGCTCACGGGCCCAGCCGCTCCGCGGCATGTGGGATCCTCCCGGACCGGGGCACGAACCCGCGTCCCCTGCATCGGCAGGCGGACTCCCAACCACTGCGCCACCAGGGAAGCCCAACTTTTTTTAAAATGAAAACTTTTGTATACAAATAGATTCACTATTTAAATACATCACTAACAATGATATTCATATTTAATACAGAAGATTAAAACCTTATATGATAACTAAGAATCACCTCTGTGGCCTTTCATGTGAAAAGTCAAATAATCACAGCATTAATGTCTCAACTTTTATAATATCATCTCCTGAAAGTGTGGTTTAAACTTAACAGAATTTTAGCAGCGTGTAAAGAAAATCACCTTTTCCTATAATCATAATCATCAAAGACGTACTTTCTAAGGACTTATATTAAATAAATTTTATCACATAAATAATCTCAACTTAAAAGCAAAACTGATAGTACAAAGGAACTAACTCTAATACAAATCTTCAGAAACTGTGTTTGCTCCTATAGGAAGAAAAGCTCTTAGATTGTTCCTAAGGAGAAAAATAAATCCTGAGTGGAATTACCAAATAAAAGAACATAAACAAAACACTAAAGCTTTTAATGCATTTTGCCAAATTTTCATCCAGAAAAACTGCACTAATTTGCATTATTATCAGCAGTGTATAAGGGTCCATTTCTCCACACACTGCAGGAGATTAAATAGCAATGTAGTAAACAAACCACAAATACACAAATATCAATGTGGTAAAAAAAAAAAAAAGTCTTACCATTATTTTATTTGGTATTATTTAATATTGCTATTTTAATATGATTTTTAACAATAATGATTTTGTTATGTTTCTTAAGGTGCAACTATTTTTTAATTGTCAAATTTTTAAAAATTCAACTACCTAGTAATTTTTTTTTTTTTTTTTCTGTACGCGGGCCTCTCACTGCTGTGGCCCCTCCCGCCGCGGAGCACAGGCTCCGGACGCGCAGGCTCTGCGGCCATGGCTCACGCGCCCAGCCGCTCCGCGGCACATGGGATCCTCCTGGACCGGGGCACGAACCCGTGTCCCCTGCATCAGCAGGCGGACTCCCAACCACTGTGCCACCAGGGAAACCCCCTAGTAATTATTTTTAATGGGAAGAAGGTGATGAAGGGAAATACTGGTCAACTTTAAACTCAAGCCAAATAAATACTATTTTTAAGCCTCTCCTGAGACAATTCTGAGAAACTCTTTTTGAGCCCAGAAGAAATATCTTGTTTCTTCTTTCTTTCAGATACTGTTTATTCTCAAGTTTTGGGGAGTTTGCTCTCATACATTTAAAGAGTATGTGGAGAGATGAGTGGTCTTGAGGAAAACTCAACATTAGAAAGGACAGCCAATGGCCTAAGCTAAGGTAAAGCAGATGATCTACCCAAACTAGATAGTGCTCAAAACTGACAGGGACAGAAGGCTGGGTCTCCTGTCTGAAATCAAAGGTAATTTCAGCTATAAGTTTTGTCACTGTAATCCAGGCCTTTAGACTGGGATTGGAGGAGAATACTACATTTACTTGTAGACTAATTTCATCCGTATAATCTCAGGGCTGTCCATGATGTCTCTCCCCAGTAGAATACAACCTTCATGAAAGAAAGACCTTTGTGGTTTTTTATTTGTTTTTCTGTTTGTTTCGCTGCTGTTTTCTCAGCACCTCTAACAGTGCCTGGCACATAAATACTTAACAGATTTGTGTTGAATTACTCAACGAATAAATGACCCATTTACTCATTCAAGCAGATTGACCCACAGGGCCCCATCTCTAAATATTGGATGAGCTTTTCTCATCCAATGCTTCCAAAGAGATCGTATACAGGAAAGTTTGGGACATAGAAAGTAAAAATTCCAGAGATAAACAGCCTATTTAAGTTATATGTCAAGTTTTAAATCCCTTTCATTCTTTAAGTATCAATACTAAGGGTATTACAGCATAGTGGTTAGCAACATAAGATTATCTGGGGACACGGGGAGAAGATGAAATACAAACTCCATCACTCTATTTGTGTGGCATTCAATAAAGTGTTTAACTTCTTCCCAAGCAGAACAGTCATTAACAGCACCTCCCTCACACTGACAACGTAAGTACCAAATGTGACAATTTATGTAAAGTACTTAGCACCGTGACCAGTATATATTAAGTAGCCAACAAATAAAAGCTGCTGGTTTATTGTGTACTTGTGAGCAAAGAAGTAGAAAAGGCAGTGTGTTGACAGCATCTATTCTAAATCACACCCAACAGTCTAACGGTTGCCAGTGTTCATTCTAGACCCTCTCCACTTGGGCATCTTATAAAATAAGCAAAAAGAAACTCAATCACGGTCCTCCTGGACAGATTCTGCAATCCACTTCGGAAGCTACCAGGGTTTAATCAGTCTTGTGACAAGCACTCTGAAGTCACTTCCTAAATGTTAAATAATTATATCATTAAAGACCATGAAAAATCAGACTTGGAAAAAATTGAAGATTAAACAAATGGACTTATACATAACTCACCCCTCTGCTATTTGGGAGAATTCTGAAATGCTTCAGTTAAAGTATCTTAAGAGAAAGACACCTAGCAGAATGTCAGATCATAGCATTCACTAACCAGAGTAATAAAGCAAAGTTTCGATTTTACCTCTCTAAAAACTGTTACCATATACACAACAATTAACCATTAAATTTTACTTTAAAAGATAACAACAGAAGAACAAATTGGAGGGCAGATACCACCTGACTTTTCAAGACTTACAAGCGGACTTCCCTGGTGGAGCATGGTTAAGAATCCGCCTGCCAATGCAGGGGACAGGGGTTCGAGCCCTGATCCGGGAAGATCCCACATGCCACGGAGCAACTAAGCCCATGCTCCACAACTACTGAACCTGCGCTCTAGAGCCTGCGAGCCACAGCTACTGAGCCCGTGGTCCACAACGAGAAGCCACCGCAATGAGAAGCCCTCACACTACAAGGAAGAGTAGCCCCCGCTCGCCGCAACTAGAGAAAGCCCGTGCACAGCAACGAAGCTCCAACACAGCCAAAAATAAATAAATAAATTTATTTTTTAAAAAAGACTTACTACCTACAGTAAGCAAGAAATTTTGATATTGGCGTCAAGACAGACAGATCACTGGAACTGAACAGAGAGTACAGAAATAGACCGACATATACGTGAACAACTGATTTTTGACAAAGATACAAAGGCAATGCAATGGAGTAAGGATAGTCTTTTCAATGAATGATACTGGAACAACTGGACATCCATATGTAAGAAAATGAACTTCAACCCATATCTTCCAATATACATATATAAATTTTTCAAAATGGATCATAAAACTTAAAGCTGTAAAACTTCTAGAATAAAAATTAGGAGGAAATCTTTATGATTTGGGGTTAGACAAAGAGTTCTTAGAAATGACACCAAATGACAGTAAAGGAATAAATTAATAAATTGGGCTGTATCAAAATTCAAAACTTTTTCTCTTCAACAGACACTATTAATAGGATGAAAAGACGAAGCACACACTGGGTGAAAACCTGTGCAAAGCATATATCTGATAAAGGACCTCTAGATCCAGAAGAAGTAAAGAACTCTCAAAATAAATAAGACAAACAACCCAGTTTTAAAATGAGCAAATGATTTGCACAGATACTTCACCAAAAGAAGGTATACAGATAACAAATAAGTACAGGAGAAGATGTTCTACATTATCAGTCATAAAGGGCAATGCAAATTAAAACCACAATGAGCTAGCATTACATGTCTATCACTATATACACCTACCAGAAAATTAAAAAGACTGACCATACCAAGTATTAGAGAGAATGCAAAAAAAAAAAAAAAAAATGGAGCTCTCGTACATTGCTGGTGAGAATAGAAAGTGGTGAAACCACTTTGGAAAAAAAATTGGAAGTTTCTTAAATATATGCCTATTGTATGATTCAGCTGGTCCACTCTTAGGTATTCATGTAAGAGAAAAGAAAGGATGCATTTATACAATGACTTGTATGCAAAAGTTTATAGGAGCTTTATTTTTAATATTCCAAGACTGGAAACAACCCCAAAAGTCCATTGAAGGGTAACTGGATAAACAAATTGTGGTAAATCCATACAAAGGAATACTACATAGCGATATAAAGGAACAAGCTATTCATACATGCCACAACACTGCTGAATCTCAAATTAATTATGGTTGAAAGAAGCCAGACCCCCTGCTCCCAAAAAAGAGTACATACTGTATAAATCCTTATTCATTAAACTCTAGAAAATGCAAACTAATCTATAATGACAGAAATCACATCAGTGGTTGCCTGGTGATGAGGGGAGAAGGGCTGAGCTGGGTGAGAAGGAGGGATGATAAAGAGGCACAAGGAAACTTTTGAGGGTAAAGGACGTATGCACTGTCTTGACGGAGGTAGTCATTTTGCAGGTGTATAATATATCAACATTCATCAAACTATATACCTTCACAATATGTGCAGTGTATATGTCAATTATGCCTCAATAATATGAATATGCTGGGCCAATATTCATATATATATGAATAATACTCTCACTTATCTTTACCACCCTGTAGGTAGGTGTTATTTACTCCTGTTTTACAGAGCAGTGGAGAAACATAGACTGAGATTTCTTGTTCTCTCTCAATTAACTCTGCATCATACCAACTACTTAATATGTGCTACGAACTGTCCTAAGGGCCAGGATCATGCAAAGATCTGGAGGTCATTTCCTTACTTACAGCCTATTAGGGTGAAAATAACTAATGGTAGTAGAAAGGATAAAGTGGTAATAAGTGCTGTAAGTGGAATACAAGCAAAATTCCATGAAGGAGGTGGGTGGAGAGTGGAGGAGGGGCAGGGGGAGGGGAGGGGAGGAAAAGTCAAAGAATGTTTTACAGAGAAGGCAGTGTTTGAGCCTTATGGTTGGAAAAGCAATTGGCCGAGGACAGATGGAGGCAGAGGGCAGACCAGCAGAAGATATTAAGAGCACACCGTCAGCACTTCTGCTGCTATTTCTCATGCTGGTCAGTGCCTGGTGTGGGCAAATACACAAAATCTAAAATTGGTTAAGTATCTCAGCCTTTCTCTTGGTCTTCAGTATGGTTAAATGGTGGGGATGTCAAATGGCAATGAAGTGTCAAATTTTAAACTATCAGTTATGTATTGTCTCCTTTGTTCACTACAGGATTTCCAGTGCACAGTAACCCTGTTTGGCACATAGAACTAAGTCAGTATTTGTGAAATGAATAAAAATTCTAGAGGACAAAAGTGATGAACAATTATGAGCAATACTGCTTCAAATCAATCATGGCAAGTTGTCTGTAGAGTTTTTATTCAAAACTTGTGGTAATATTAACAGTAAAAATACCAGCCATTAACATTTACTTAGCACTTACTTTTTTGCTTGCATAGGCATTATCTCATATCTCCAACAACCTTATCTTATTATTATTATTGCTTTATGGCGTTTATTAACCAGCATGATAAAGCAAAGTTTCAGTTTTACCTCTCTAAAGACTGTCATCACATATTTCCCATTTTGCCAATGGGAAAACAGGAGCTCTCAGAAGTTAAAATTTTGCTGCCAAGAAAACACATATAGGACGTCGCAGAGGCAGAATCCCATGCGATCTGATTCCAGGGCCATTTGCTCACACACTCCTGAAACACCTCCTACACCAAGGCAGAGGTAGAAGCTATGACGTCTAAAAGGGAGTTGAGTTTCTGAATTCCAACTCCAGTCAATTCTGGAAAGAACCACTGTGTCTCAACTAGTGGCAATTCAACAACACCCCTCCACTGACCATTGATCCAAAAAAAAAAAAAGAAAGAAGCTCCCAGTGACAAGCCTGCTTCTTGACGTGGTTATCAAAATGAGCTGTCTTCAGAGAAGAGGACCTTACCTGCCTCATCATCCGAGAGTTGGTCATGGTCAGAAGCAGGTCTCAGGTCACAGAAGAGAGTAAGTACAATCAATAGAGCAATAGACAAATCATACTCATTACCCTGAATTCATTGATCCAGTGTTCTAAACCGGACTTTGCTTATCATCAGAAACTATGAGGGAGTTTTTTAAAAAATAAAGATAGAAAGGGCACTTCCAACGTATAGGTCTGTGTCTAGCTATGTTTATTTTTAAAAGCTCACCAGGGTATCCCAATGATGAGCTAGTTTGGAAATCACTACACTCAATTGCAAACTAGACCCACTTCCTAGGGAAAAAACTGTTCTTATCATACACATTGAATTTTCATCTCTATGGCTTCATAATAATTGAAACTAAAACCCATGAAATGTGGTCAACTTAAAAGGGAAATCTAATTCCTAAACTCTTTGAAGACTAAGAAACCACAGCTTATAATCTCTACAAACAAAACTGGAAATGATGAAACTTCATAGAAAATACCATTACTGCATTATTTCAATTATTCTATATTTTTGTAAAACAAAAAAAAAGTAATTTTAAAAACAAATCCCTTTGGATTGGGGTGGGTTTTTTTTGGTGTTTTTTACCTTGAAATATAAAGTACATATTAAAATGTTACAGATGCAATTCCAGCTAAATATGAACTGTCAATAACCAACTCAAAAGGCAAGATCTTTAAAGACAAAGACTTGAATGTGTTGCCATCTCAGTGTTCCAGGGGTTATAAGTGTAACAAAGACTGCACAGTAATTAGAAGTAGTATTTTTGTCAGAAGATCAAACCAGAGTGTCCTATGTTAAAAAAAAGAAAAAAAAAAAAAAGCCTCAGGCTGGTTTTCAAAGGGGTCTATTTTATACCAGAATAACCTATGAGCTCTCTGTTTCACCCTTCATTTGGAGGAAAATATAAATCATCCTCACAAGCCCGCTGGACAGCTAGTTCACTCAAACAGAAAAATCAAGGAATGAAGAGTGAGTCATGGATTAAACTGCAATTCCTTTCAATAAACATTTATTGAGCCCACAGTATGTCCCAGTACTATTTTGTTTGCTGAGGCCCCAGCAATAAGCCAAGATCCATGTCCTCATGAAGTTAAAACTGAACTTTAAGAATAAATATATTAAGTATGGAAGGCTCATAAGTGTATATAAATGGAAAGACTGAGGATGCACAAGAAATAACCTATCACTGGAGAAACAAAAGAAAAAATTAGAAAAAGGAACAACCACAAAACACGAAAGTATTTCTTCCTATTAGATATTATGACTCTGCTGTAAAAGGTTTCAATTTCACCGATGGCCACCTATCCACTTTTATTTTCACAAGCATGGGGGACAAAATCTACGAGTCAGGCCCCCTCTTCACTGCCAGCTGGATGGGGGCCACATCTCAATTTCCAATGCAAAGCAAACAGTTCTAAAGCAAATGGCATTTCTACCACTTCCCCCAACCTTGCCAGACTGGCCAGGGCTCCATTTCCTTCTACTACCCCCATGCAGGCACAGAGGGGCCAACTCCAAGTCTGTAGCACGTGCATTTGCACGATAGACTCATGCTGGGATAAACAGGTCAGTTAACTGCCTACACCACGAGCCCTTAATGACATAGGATAGGAAGCTATACTCAAAACACAGTATATCTCGGAAACTCGAAGTACAGCCTAAGTTTTTCTGCAACTGTCTGAACGAGACAGGTGGTAACATGTTAAATGCCTGTTTTCACAATTTACCATCATAATAATCAGTTTCTTCATCTGCTTACAACCTACAAAGAAGTATGGAGCAACTCATAAAATAGGACCAACTATCCTATCTCAAAACATGGTGATTAGACCATGAGCCACTGGGAGAAAAATAATTGAGCAATAGCTAACCTCCATGGGCTCATGCACTATTCATTCTAAGTGTATGCCGACAAAGGCATTCGTAAAGAAATTTGAACTGTGGGAGAGGAATGGAGGATGAATAGAAGAGTAGTTTCAATGGCATAATGGCTAAAAACTTGGGTTTGTAAATAGAAACCCATGTGCTCAAACCCATGAAATTTATCTAAACCTTGACAAAATGGAAATTGTAAAAACTGTTATAAAAACATAATTTAAAAAAAGAGCCAGAACACTTGCATTATTAATAGCAGACTATTCATATTTACGGAAAAAATGCTCTAATTGAAAATAAATATTACTGAATTTTAACACAGAAGCAAAATATTACTGAAGATATACTGGATTTTAAAAAATCATTTTGATTCTCATAGCAGCATTATTTACAATTGCCAAGACACGGAAGCAACCTAAGTGTCCATCAACACATGCATCGATAAAGAAGATGTGGTTATACACACACACACACACACACACACACTCACACAATGGAGTACTACTTAGCCATAAAAAAGAACAAAAGTTTGCCATCTGCAGCCACATGGATGGACTCGGAGGGTACTATGCTAAGTGAAACAAGTCAGACAAAGAAAGACAAGTACTGTATGATACCACTTATACCTGGAACTGAAAAAATACAACACACTAGTCAATATAACAAAAAAGAAGCAGACTCACAGATATAAAAAACAAACTAATGGTTACGGGGGCGGGCAGTAGAGGGGTAGGAAGTAGGAGGTACAAACTACTGGGTGTAAGATAGGCTCAAGGATGTATGGTACAACACAGGGAATATAGCCAATATTTTTTAATAACTGTAAATAGAGTTTAAACTTTAAAAATCGTATAAAAAAGAACAAAACAAAGATTAATTGACGATAAATTTTTTTTAAATCCCTTTGGTTCATATCACTGCTAACTTAGTTAAAGAGCAATTCCTTTTATCTAGCTTATCTGGGAGTACGCTGCTTGAAATTACAATCAAAACCCAAGCTATAGACATAAAGTTACACTGTAGCAACTTCATCCATCAACACATGAATCGATTCACACAAGTCATTCCATCCTCACAGATTTTTTTTTTCCTTTTTCTTCTTCTTTTGAATTGAAACAACTTTTCTGGGGAGATGTGCAAAAGGGGACTTCCAGTGCTTAACACATTTTAAACCCACTTTTCCTATGTAGGTATTACCTTCCCAGGCAAATTCTTCTAATTTTAATAGTAACAAATACAGGACTTGCACAAAGTAATATCTCCAAAGTAGACACTGTATAATCACTTTTTATCAATCTGTCCATCTACTGCATTTTTCCCTTAGGGAGCATTGCCCCTCATCCTTTATTTGCCTTAATTATGTTACTTTTGTTCTTGAACAAATTATCTAGTCAAATATTCCCCAGATATTCACAACATAACTTCCTCTTATATTCATATAAGCTGCTTCTTCCTTAATGAAGAAAGAGCTGGTTGCATGCCTCCATCCACTCTTTAGCCTCTTCTATCAGCTTTTGTCAACTCGAGCCCAAAAAGAAGGCCACTAGTCAGTGTCACCTCATGAGTCAATCAGTATAAGCACAGAGAACAAAGTTGTGGGAGGTGTTTGGATAAACAGCACCAGGAAGGATGAAAAGAAATTCAAGTAATGGTACCACACATATTATGCAAAACTGATTAAGGAGGAACTCTTGGAAAAAGAGAGCGAGAGAGACAGAAAGGGTTTAGAAACAGGAGAAGATAGGGAAGAACAAGACAGGGAAGTATTACATTTTTAAATTTTGGGGAGAAAGGTTATTTATCATTGAGGCAAAAATAAGCCAGGTGCAACAGGGCTGGGTGAGGTGAGCCTTAACTGGGAGCAGAGGAAGGGGCCACCCACCCACTGCGATCGGAAGGGTAGCAGAGAAAGCCCCCATCACTGCCAGCCATTATTTTCTCTGAAACTCCATCATTTCTGCCCCCCACCCCCACCCCATGCCAGCAGAAGTCAAGTCCTCTTAATATACATTTAGACTTCTTGGGGGAAATCATGTAAGTTACTCACTCTCAGCAAGGCTTTCTTGATTCATCAGATCTAAAAACAGGAGTACAGAAGTGGGCAAGTCTCTGAAAACATGTGTCTGCTTTACTGTCACGTCCCCAAGTAGACCCCAAGGAGAGATACCACCCAGAGGTAACTCAAGCCTAAATAAAGCCAGTGGCCCTTAAAATCATTTCTGTCCGAAGTCACCTGCATTTTTTTCTTTTTGCCTGCAATTGGCTGATCCAGAAATTCAGGTGTCCTGAATTTACAAAGTCAACAAGGACATTATTCTCCTCAGGTGAATTTTCTCCAAGTGATTTCAGGAGAAACTTTCATGCTGTCAGGCCAAAGTAGCAGAGATTGTATGGGAGCTGGTGTTTCCCTGAAGAGCTTTGGTGCGCACACTCTCAGAGGATGGACTGACACCCCCTTGAGATGAGAATTCTTCGCGAGATCACCCGCCCATGATAGTTCAGAAAGGAATAACAGGCTCACGCTCTCTCGACAAACAGCAGACAACACTTCCTAAAACTTAAGTCTGGTGACCCTGGCCAATACCTTTCCATGGCTTCCCACTGCTCCTGGGATAAAGACACGAATCCTAAAGATGGTCTGCACGGACCTGGGGGCTCTGGCTCTTGCCTACCTTTTAGCCTTGGACTCTACAATTCTCACTCTCACTCTCTGCCCACAACCACCCAGACTTATTTTCTTATTTCCTGGAGCTGCCAAACCCTCTGGGACTGCAGGGCCCTGGCCACATGCTTTTCTTTACACCCTGAAATGTCACCTCCCCACAGACTTCACAGAGTTAACACCTACGCTTCCTTCAGCTACAGGATCACTTTCAGAGAATTCTTCCCTACAAAAACTCTTCCCCTGCCTTTTGCTGTACATTCCCACAGAACCTTCTTTTTTTCCTTCATAGCACACACTTGAGTTTTAAATTGTCCATTCACCTTTTGGGGGTGGTGCTGTGAAAACTGTGTGACTAAGTGTCCATCTCCCCCACTTTACAGTAAGCCTCCCCAAGTTGCCCTAAA
Source organism: Neophocaena asiaeorientalis asiaeorientalis (assembly GCF_003031525.2). Lineage (NCBI taxonomy): Eukaryota > Metazoa > Chordata > Mammalia > Artiodactyla > Phocoenidae > Neophocaena > Neophocaena asiaeorientalis. The sequence continues at coordinate 11,082,923 of NW_020173397.1, forward strand.
GAGTCACAATGTCTCCTGGCCAACCAGGCTAGATCTAGCTGCCTAAATGTATTAATAGCAAAGAAGGAGTGGGTGTGTCGAGACAGGGGTCAGCCAACCATGGAAGCAAAGGGCAAGGGGTCTGGAGAGGAGAATCCTGGGGAGGAGAACAAGGTCTATGTCTGGTTTTAATCAACACTGGATCCCTCATACACAGATGCTCAATAACTATTTGTTCAATAAATGAATGAGTATGTACTCATTTCCCTTTCCTCTCTGTTCATTCATTCTACAGATCGGCAGCTCCAACTTTCCTCCTTCCTTCCCCTCAATCTACTCTTTCAAAGGTCACAGTGACTTCCCAATGGAACAATCTACTGGACACATTTCAATCCTTCACTTCTTGGACACACATGTCATGCCTACAATTGATCAGCTGTTCTTCCACCTCCAAACTTTTCTATCACATCATGTTCTCCAAGTTTTGTTCCTAGCTTTTGCATCTCTTCATAGGTTCTCAATACTTTGTCCTTCTCTAGTGGTGTGTTCCAGAGTTCTTCTCAAGGCCCCCATCTTCTCTCACAACACCCTCTCTGGTGACCTCATACTCTCTCTGGATTAAAATACTATACTACTGAGGCCCAGATGTGTGGCTCAAGTTCAGACCTGGCTCTAGGAGCAGATGGATTCCCGTATCTTGATCACAAAACCTTTGCCCATCTCTCCAGTCTCACCCTCAGCATGGCCAGCCTTCTCTTTGTTCTTCGTTGCCTCTCTGCTGCCACAGGGCCTTTGCACAGGTAGTTCTCTCTGCCAAATTGAAATCTATACACTCTTCAGACCACGGGCCAGGTGAATATAGGAAAGCCTTCTCTGACTATATCAAATCCTCCCAGCTCCCATAGCACTGTGCCCTTATCTTATCTGATACCTGTCAACACCGCAGCTATATATCATTTCTGGGATGATCTGATTAGCACTTGCCTCCTCTGTTAGCAGTGAGATTGACAAGGGCCCATAAAAATCCTCACACCAAGAACAATGCCTGGACATTGCTGGCACTCAATAAAATATATGTTTTTTATATTAACTCCCGCTTAATATCTTTATAAGGATTAGTACAGAATAATGGTGAATAGCACGAGCTATAAATCAAGTAGATTTGACTTTGCTAGTTTGTTCGTTCATTTATTCATTCAATAAGAGTTGTTCTTTTTTTTTTTTATGAGGGCTTACTACATATTGGATACAATGTAGAATGCTCACCATCAGAGGTGAACAAAAGAGATACAATCCCCACTCTGGAAGATTTGAAGCCTAGGTCTACCACTTACTAACCAGGTACAGAGACTAGTAGTCAGCAAACTTCTTCTAGAAAGACCCAGAGAGTTAAGTATTTTCAGCTTAGTGGGCCATGAATTCTCTGTTGCACTACTTGACGCTCCATCATAGTGTAAAAGCAGCCACGGACCATATGAAAATGAGTGACCATGGACGTATTCTAATAAAATTTTACAAAATAGGCAGTGGGCAGAACATTGGCCTGTGGACATTGTTTGCCAACACCAGGTGTAGACTGATTTCTTAATCTCTATGTTCAATTTTCTTCTACGTAAAATGGATAATTATGCTTTATTCCTTCTCCTTTTTATCTAGTAAGTTTCCATTCACTTTACCCTTTAATTTTTTTTAACTAATGCTTTCTTATGTCTCCTAAGACTTCCAGAGTCAATTCTTTCAAAATTGATTCCCCCAATTAGTTTGACACCCTCCCTGCCTCCAATCATATTCCTCTAAAACTGATAGATCTCCCACCTCCACCAGCTCCCAGAGATATCCACCTGACCATTCCTGTCCTCCTCTAAAATGAAAATAAATGAACAAACACATGGAAACAACGACACGTCATCAGCAGCTACCCAACACCCGCTACGTTGGATCCAAGCTCCTCAGGGTCACGTACAGGCCGTTTATCACCTGGCTGCTGCTCACACGACCGGTGTCACCTCCCAACACTCCCTCGGTCTCACCTCCTACTATCTTGCGTTTCACTGCTTCACACCAGAATCTAGAACGTGCACTGTGGGTTCCTTCCTCTCCTCACGCCACGCTCCCTTCTCCTAGTCCTTCCGGAATGACCCTACTTGTTCTTCACGGTTCCACTCAACAGGAACCACTCCAGGGATACTTTCCTCACCTACTGAGGCAGAACTACAGTTCCTCTATGTGCCCACAGCACCACCCCGCAAGGCAGCCCAACCGCCTTCATCGTTGGAGAAGGAAACACTGCAGCGCTCGAAGGCTTTAAGGGCACTAGCTAATATTTGTGCAGTGCTTTCCTACTTGTCCTTCAAGACTCCACGCAAAGGCAACCACCTCAGTGGCTATGCTGTGTACTTCACATACATTAATTCATTAGATTATCACAACTCTGAAGTGGATTCAGGTGTTTCTGCTCTAACTCCATTTATACTGTCCTGAGAAAATGTCCCGTTCTGCAGAATCACACACTATGTATAACAAGGCATATAGGAAAAGAGAAGGTTAGGGGCAACCCCTCTAGACCTCTGGATCTTTGTAACCAGAGCGTGAATAATCAGTATATTCTAATTCAACACCAGCTGGTTAAATTTCTACTGGCATTTGCAGCCAGCTTCACAGTTTTCAACCCTGAGTCTCCTGCTTCCACCCTTCAAAAGGTAGATCTTGTATGGTAAGTGCTTCTAATGTAGATCATTTCTTTAAAAGTTAAAATCTGATCCTGGATATAGCCTTCATTGTGAGTGCATTGTGTTAATTCAGAGAGAAACGTCTCTACAGCTCTTCCTCTGCACTCAAATCTTCTGCAGAAGCGGAGCACCATGGAAAGACAAGCAGTTCTTGAAGCCTAGATGCCGTTAAACCTGCAGGAGGGGTGGATACTTTGTAGATACTTGGCTTATTGTAAAGTCTTCATCTATGGCTAAGGATTTCTCTTTAAATATCATAAATCTTGCCCTTCACTGCCTCAAACATTTACATGCTGTGGAAAAGGAACAAAAGAGGGGCTTCCCTGGTGGCGCAGTGGTTGAGAGTCCGCCTGCCGATGCAGAGGACACGGGTTCATGCCCCGTGTCCGGGAAGATCCCACGTGCCGCGGAGCGGCTGGGCCCGTGAGCCATGGCCGCTGAGCCTGCGCGTCCGGAGCCTGTGCTCCGCAACGGGAGAGGCCACAACAGTGAGAGGCCCGTGTACCACAAAACAAAACAAAACAAAAAAAAAAGGGAACAAAAGGAATTCCACGTTACAGCATGAGTTCTTTATTTGCCATTAAGATTGAAAGTGTTCACATTAAAGAAACACACTACACCAGAATAAGATGTACTGATACTATATCCATTTTATAGATGAGGAAACTAAGGTTTAGACTAGAGACTAAATTACTTGCCCAAGATTACCTAATGACAGAGCTGGGATTCAAAGGCAAGCCGTGTAATTCCATATTTGTGCGTTTAAGGAAAGAGAGAAGGAAAGAAGAAGGAAGGAAGGAAAGAAAGGAAGGAAGAGAGGAAGGAAACAAAGGAAGGAGGGAAGGAGGAAGGGAGGGAGGAAAGCAGGAAGCAAAGCAGGGAAGGAGACAGGGAGGGAGATTAACATCTACAAAGGTGTACTCCAAGGCGGGGAAAAAAGGAAAAAGTGAAGAAAAAGGAAAGCCTTTGAGAGAAAACATGTCGGTTCTCTCTCTCTCGCATTAAAATGAGTATTAGTATGTAAACGAAAGGAAAATCAACAAAAAATATATAGAAGTGAGTCATGTGCTCCTGCCTTCACACTCATTCATCAATCATAAACAACCTTAGCCTCAACCCCTTTTCTTCTTTTTTTTTAATGTTGAGCCTTCTTTTAATTAATTTATTATTTTTTTTTATTTTGGGCTGTGTTGGGTCTTCGTTTCTGTGCGAGGGCTTTCTCTAGTTGCGGCGAGTGGGGGCCACTCTTCATCGCGGTGCGCAGGCCTTTCACTGTCGCGGCCTCTCCTGGTGCGGAGCACAGGCTCCAGACGCGCGGGCTCAGTAGTTGTGGCTCGCGGGCCTAGTTGCTCCGCGGCATGTGGGATCTTCCCGGACCAGGAATCGAACCCGTGTCCCCTGCATTGGCAGGCGGATTCTTAACCACTGCGCCACCAGGGAAGTCCCCCTTTTCTTCTTAATAAGGAAAAGAACTGAAAGCTATAGAACATTCTATGACCACAAATTATGTCAGAAATAAATTTTCCTCTTAGAAATTCAGTAAACCTGAGAATTAAATATTTAATGTGGATTTTAAGATGTCTGTATAAAAAACTCATGGCAGTTTGGTCAGCTTCCTCATCATCTATTCCTAATAAGTCTGTGCTCAGTCTCTGCTTAAAAGGTCTTCAGTAAAGTCTCAGAGATGCAATAAGTGATAGCCAGTATTATTATTATCATCAAAACACACAAAGGCAAAATAATAAAACAACTAAATAACAATAAAAAAAGGTCTTCCAAACCACCTTTTGCCACCCTCAAGGAGAAAGTTAAACTACCCTGGAACTCTAAGCAATATATATGCCGGATGCTCCTTATCATGACAACTGTTCTGTGTACCTAACATTGAAAACAATCCTAACATTTCTCTCAAGGGCTTCTAAAGTCCTTTGTCCTCTTTATCTTATCATGAATGAAATTTTAGTAATCTGTAGGTGGTCACCTCTCAAGGAAAAAAGTAGAGACGGTTTACTAAATGTCAGTTAGGCGGGAACTCTGAGACCAGCTAGTCAGATGGGGAAACGGGGGCCCAGAAAGGCAACTTCTCCAAGGTCATACTACGGGTCCGTGCCTGGGCATGGATACGATGCATGGATGCTTGATTTCGGGGCTGTAGTATCAACTGTTAAGTAGTGAACGCTGAAGGGATGTTGAAGTAGTGATAGGTTGAAGGGAATGGCCTTTTGTCTTATCTCAAGATAATACGTATCATGGATATAAGATAAATGGTTTAATAGGAAAAAAAAGGTCAGCAAGTAGTTACTAGTGAGTACAGAATACTCAAGGTGACACGTTTCTGAAATGTAAAAACTAAAAAAAGATCAAACTTTCATATAATTTACAAGCAATAGGAGTTGGGCAGTAGGATCTTACACTAGAAAAAAAAAAAAGGGCAGATCACGTAAAGAAGTCAGGTAATCCCAGAGCATATGAGTCAAAGCACTTGCAGACTATATAAAAATAATTATATAGGGGCTTCCCTGGTAGCACAGTGGTTGAGAGTCCGCCTGCCGATGCAGGGGACGCGGGTTTGTGCCCCGGTCCGGGAGGATCCCACATGCCGCAGAGCGGCTGGGCCTGTGAGCCATGGCCGCTGAGCCTGCGCATCCAGAGCCTGTGCTCTGCAACGGGAGAGGCCACAGCACTGAGAGGCCCGCGTACCGCAAAAAAAATAATAATAATAAAAAAATAATTATGCCATTTGGTTAGCGATGAAAACTTTCTGAACATAGATAATGATCCCCATCACTTGACTGGCTCTACAAAGTGGGCCCTGGGGCTCGGAGATGAGAGGCTGATTAAATGCACTTTGAATCTCTAATTGCCTAAAAATAATAATGCTTACAAAAGTGAACAGCTAATAAAATTGTATATGGTCACTTGTTTTTAACCAGAGTTCCAGATCCAAAATTATTGACTTCCCAACCTCTAAGGTAAGGTTTAATTTCAGAATCAGAGTATTCTGACAGCCTCTGACACCTATTAATGTTTCTTGAAAATTAGCCCCATTTTTACCATTTTCCTCAGAGTTTTCTATAGGTAGGGATTTAATTGTTGCCTAATTTGGCTGTACATCATCAAAACAAATTCTAAGGATTTTAAGTAATGGGTATAATTTGGGGAGAAGTTAAAAACCGTGGCCAAGCATCACACTCCCCAGCTCCAAAAAAAAAAAAGTCACTGTTAAGGGAAACTGCACAGTCAGGTGATTTTTAAGAATAAAAATTCCTTGCTGCTGAAATGTAACTTAATAATTATTGGTTAAATGAATCTTTACATTTTCCATACACATCTAGAGAAATTAATTCTGGATTGTATGTAGAATCAAATTCCCTCACCTTTTGCCAGAACATTAACGTTTTGATCATGTCTCAAGAACCCATTGTGTGGTTCGATCATCATGGACTTGGTGTGTGACTCTGGTTGAAATGCTGATGGCAGTGATCAACATTGATAAGTATTGTGCTAGACACAGTGCTAAGTGCTTTGCAAGCATCGTGTCACTTATTTCTCATAGTAACCCTTTGAGCTAGGGACTTTCATTATCCTTGTCATGCAGACAAGGGCACTGAGGTTCAGAAAGGATTTGGGCACTGCGCATCTTACTCTAGAGCTTATGCCCTTAAACATGTATGCTGCAACCAGAGGGCAGGTGTGACACATAATCAGACACCTAGGGGCAAGAGTTTTTTGAATGAATTTTAATTGAAAAGTGGAAACCCTAACAGAAAAGCAAAGTAGGTCTAGGAAACAAGGTTCATGATCAGTGCAGAAGTTCACAAGAGGCATCTTTTGAGTTATTTCTGATTTTCTTCTCTTACTAGGAGGGAGGTAAGAAGATAATCCATGTCTTCTGGGGGAAGAAAAGGGCACTTCATGGCACCTATGTGAGCCATGCCTCTTCTAAGGCTGTACTTGGGTCCGCATGCTGGGTGTGCAAATTAAGGACTCCAGCATCAAAAAGAGTTGGTCTTGCCGTAGAGCTTCCAAAAATGAACATTTGTTTTATTGCAACCCGGGGGCAAGCTGGCCTCATGCACTAGATATACTGCCTTCCAGCAGAAAACTAATACTGAAAAAGAAAAAGAAAGAAAAACACTTTCTCTTGATGTCAATGCTCCAGTGTAAAAGGCCAAGCCAAGACTATGGCCACTTCATTTAAGACTTTTGATGTCAGAGACTGACCATCAAGGGTCTGCTGCTTGCAAAATGATAGATGTTAGGGTCCCTGGGACTCTGAAAAGGGCATTCTGTATTACCATTAACTAAATCCAATTTGAAAAAGAGGAAAATAGATTCTAGAAGTAGAATTGAAATAACACTTGATAGTTTAAGAAAAAGTTTCCTAAAAAGAAGTAGCTTCTTAACCTTCTTTATAAGTCAAATATTTCCAGGCCCTGTTTGATTAGGATTTGTGCTTTTAGTTTTTGTTGATTAAGAAAATGTGTAAAGATAAGGAATAAAATGAAATATATGGCCTCGGTATTAATTTGTACTTTGTTCATTGCAACAGCATCAACATCTATTTGAAAAAGAGATATATATGTAAGCAAGGTGGATATTTAATTTATAAAAGTTGGCGGACAAAGGGATTCATTGATCCCTCAGAGTTCCTACAAAGGCACAGTGGTTTCTGTGACTTAAAGTGGGAACTACTGTATAAGTTTAGTTTCTTATTATTGTTTTATCCCCAACTCATCTCCCCAAGATTTGGCAGGATTAATCTATTTTTATCAACTTTGCATAAACACCTGCATATAACGGGATGTAACAAAAGACTCTAAAGAGCTATTGGATATTTTGCAACTTCCACTGATCAATTTTACCTGAAAGCAACATTTCCTTTGCTTGCCTTCCTCATCGCCTCTCTCCTCAAAGTGCCTACCAATTGTACCACTGTTGGAGATTTCCATAACTCTTTATATGTTTACTTTAGGTCTAAGAGGTTGACCTTATTTGCACTAGCATTTCCCAATTTTACTTACGTTTCTTACAAATTAACTTCCAAGTTTCTACAACACTGATTCTCAAACATGAGCCTGCATTAGAATCTTCCAGAGGGCTGGCTAGAACAAATTAATGGGCTCCAACCCCAGAGTTTCTGGCTCAGTAGGTTTGAGGTGAACCCAGGGAATTTGCATTTGTAAAGAGCTCCCAGGTAATGCAGGGGCTGCAGGCCCCAGACCACATTTTGAGAACCACTGAGCTACAGAAAACTTTCCCAGAAACACCTTTTGGAGTTAAGTTATACACACCTAAGCTTCAGGTCAAGCTGAATGAGGATTTTACATCACAATTAAATGTGCTTCCAGAATGTTCTGTCTTTCCTCCCCTGTCTACGTCAGTGGTCCTAAGTGTCAGTATAAATGCGCACAATGTCTCACACTCTTAACGTTGTATTATGAATTCTATCAATGTTATGCCAATTAATGAGTTGAAAAAATTCTTTAGGTATATGATTTTAATATAAATTTGGAAAGCTACTGGGAAAACTGAAATCAAGTTTACAACGGTGTGCATATTTATTAACTTATATTATTTTAAGATGATAATAAAATAAGTAATAAACATCGAGAAAATATGTCACTCCAAACTCAGGAAATCATAAAATCTAACAATAGAAAGATTTTTCTTTCTGGAACTTATGGCATGGTTAATATTTTTACTCCCTTGGTTTTCTCGCTTGTTGTAACTGAACAAAAATGCAACTCTATAGGCTCTTAGTGTTTATATGAAGAACACATTAAATCTTTCAAACACAGTTTACTGATTCTAGTATAATCAACTCATTGTATGCATTAAGAATCACAAGGTATCTAATAAAATATAAATGTCATTTTAGGTGTACTATTTCTGGTTTAATAAATGGTCAAAAACTAGTATAAAACAGAAAACTTGGGTGCCTGGTAAATCATCAGCTGTGCTGAAAATTCCTAAAAATGTACTGCAAGTTAACTGAGGGAAGAAATTGCCTTAGCAGCATTAGCACAAATAAAAATTATATATAAAACTCCTTTACAAAAGTAGGCTTCAATGTCCAACATGTTCGTTCAGCTACTATTGAATACACATTTAAAGAACTAGGATTAACTGATCTCCTTTTCCTTCAATGTCTTTTCTGCACCACGAACATTGATGAGATGCTTATATGTTCCTGAGGCTTTAGTCATCTTTAACACGCTGCACAGGTGCTATTTGAGTGTGATATGTGTAGGTCTGAGAAGCAACTGGATTGAGAGTATGAGTAAGATCTGTGACTAACGAGTTAAGAGCTGTCACTGCTCAGGCCTGAATGGAAGTCTGTTGGCAGAGGTGGGTCCAAATGCCGCATTACCAAGGGTGACTCTGCTGTGCTCTCCTGGGAAAGGGCGTTTTGACAGGAAATAGTAACCATACATAAGATATGTCAACTAACCTGGGCTCCAAAGGGTTGTGACAAAGAAAATAATGACTAAAAACTCTGGGGTCTTCTTTGGTGGGGAGGAAGGCAGTAGGAAAGCAGTCGTGTTGGGTAGGTGTAATGGCAGCAAATGAAGATGGGAATTTGGATTTGATAATAATAATTACTATATTTATTTATATTTTTCATTAACATAATTACTATATTTATTTATATTTTTCATGATTAATATTCATATTTTTCATTATTAACAACAACAAAGCAGAATCCTTTACTGAGCACTTTCCATCAACCCAGCATTGTGCTAAATGCTTTTGATCTGTGCTAATATAGAGGCCACAGGCTACATGTGCTACTGAGCCCTGGAAATGTGGCCAGTGTGACTGAGGAAATGACCTTCTTACTTCATTTAAACTTGAATTTAAAGACTTATACTCAACTTAGTTATTGGAAATATTTTAAATGTGTTTGAAACAATGTGATAGGTAGATATGAATCTAGCTTTTCAACTGTAAATCTCATAACATCTAAACTCAGATTGAGTAATTCAACGAAAATTTAGAATCTAAATGGAGATGTTCCTATAGGTGTAAAATACATACCTGAGTCTGAAGACTTAGTATGAAAGACTTAATATGGAAAAAACAGAGAATGCAAAAACTTGGTAATTCTTGCATTGATTACATATTGAAATGACATTTTGGATATACTGAATTAAATAAAATACATTGTTAAAATTGATTTCACCTGTTTCTTTTTACCGTTTTTAATGTGACTGACTAGAAAATTTAAATTTAGATATGTGGCTCACATTCTATTTCTATTGGATAGTGCTGCTTTACATGAATTATCTCATTTAACCCTCACAAAAATTCTCCAGGCCAGACACTATTACCTCCATTTCACAGATGAGGACACTGAGAACCAGAAAGAACAGGAAATGTGCCTAAGGTCACCCAGTTAAGTATTGGAGACTATCTGCTTGATACGCTCCAATTCTGAGTCATCTAATCTAATCCCAGGTTTTTCAACAAGGATGCTGATTATGGTTGCATCTCAAAGCATAATGAAGCACATCAGTCGGCATTAAGGGGAATTTGGCATCCAAAGAATAATTTAGTGCAGTGTTTGGATACCAAGGCTACAAGGCTGAAGTCATAAGGTTCTGTACTTCTCATAAATTCAATCTTTTAAGATTAACCTGGCTGTCATTAATATCACCAAACACTTAATGCAGGAGGACCAAAGGCCATCACGACAGCCTGTCTTACCAGACGAAGGATTCAAATTAAATTCCATCAAATCACACTGAGTCAATACACTTTGACAAGCACCTCACATCCAAAACCTCCAAGAGCTTGGAATTTTTTTTTTTTTCTAATTTGCTCCCCCTTTTTCTTCACCAAGAGACAAAAGAAAGCCCAAGAAAATGCTGAATGGGGTAAAAGAAAATGCAACAAAGTTAATAGGGGACTATAGATGCCCTTCAGAATTTGTAAAAACACAAAAACAAGAGGGCGCGTTTCCATCACTGCACAATATTGCTTTTGTTTAAGAGCCAAGTCTCAGTCTTGAAACGTGTTGGTAATAAATCAGCAGGAATTATTTTAAATCAACCGGTTTTATGAAATAAGCCAAGAGTTGAAAGAGGCAGGACTAATTACCAACATTCCTTGATGAATTACTTAGCGGCGTGTGCTAAGTCAATGTGCGTCTACGTCTTGATCCCCAATTTTATCCCGTACTTATTTCCCAGGAGGTAAAAAGAACATGTGGCTAATTAAGGCACCGATTTCCACAGCCAGAAGTACTCAAGGTAAGATTCCTTTTGAAAAAAAGAAAAGGTTCTTTGCCTGGTACTTATTAATCTAATTTTTACTACTTCACTAGAAAAACAGAGCTAATCTTGTCACCTTTAGGCAGTCTGAACTACCATGCAGTGTTCTGAAAAAATGTTACATATTTGTAATTTAGCCAATAAGAATTTCTTAAGCCTTTCCTAACCAGCAGGAATGTCTCTGGTTTGTCACTTCTAATTAAGTCTCAACAAAATTTCTAGCTCCTAAATTTTAATTATACGAAACTCAGGGCCAACAGAGGAGATTACAGCAAAGCTATGCCTGGTGGTAAGGTAGTAGAAATCTGAATTTTGCTTTTCACGTTGGGCCTCTCAACAACTTTTAAAAGTTATTCACATAAGAACCTACTGTATAAAAAAAATAATAAAATTCAAAAAAAAAGTTATTCATAACCTGGTGATTCAAATCCTTTGATTCATTTTTAATTTTCAGGACCCTTACACCTTGCTATCTTTCCTTGAAGGAAGACCATTAGACTTACATAATGTGCACACATCTAGTAAACTCACCTGATGGAAGAGTTCGGCTGCTCAAAAGAGTTACAGGTGAAAAAAACTTTGCTAAGACTCCTAATAAAATGCATTAAGAGATGCCCATTTAATTATATGAAAAATGTATGCATATGCTCTCCTGGTTAAAAAAATAAAATAAAGCCTTTGACCACCACCATCTCCAATCTCCAAACCCATTCCAGAGGTAATGAGTAAGAACAGTTTGGTATAGATTCATCTAGGTCCTTTTCTAGAATATTCTCTAGTTTTTAAAACAGTGATTACAACAGTTCTTTTTCTAGGACCATTATCTACTTTAATAACCTCCTATTTTATCTGCTCCAATTTTGATTCATCTCATTTTTGCAAAGCTATAAATTAATAGGCAAAAACATCTAACTTTATAAACGAGGTCTGAAAGACTACTGTATTGTTGGGAGCTAAATTTTCCTTAAAGTTTAGACTGATGCTCAAAGAAGTCAATAACAAGAGACATATTCAGGGCAGGAGCCAATATACTAGTACTGATTGCAGCTCTAACCTTGTGCAAAGCCACTGTACTACTTTACATATTTTTAAACACAGATCCCACCCACTTATTTTAGTAGGGCAATGTTAAAATTAGATTTTGCTTACGCATGTCCACAATCTCTATTGTTCAAGAGCATACCTACAGAAGGTGGTCTTTCAAATCTAAGTTCTTCTTTTAATTGTTGGGATTATGTAGGTAACATTGTGAAGAAGATTCATGACCTTTTCATACAGTAATATAAGATTTATGACAGCTGACATTATTAACTTAGAAGCAAACAGAAAAAGAACCAGAACTAAAGTCCCAGCTTTAACTGCTAAAATACAGCAAAAGTTATGATACATACTGCAGGGGAAGAAAAACTCTAATGCAACCATAATCTCAGGAGAAAATTCATATTAAAAAATATGTGCTGGGCTTCCCTGGTGGCGCAGTGGTTGAGAGTCCGCCTGCCGATGCAGGGGATACCGGTTCGTGTCCTGGTCCGGGAGGATCCCGCATGCCACGGAGCAGCTGGGCCTGTGAACCATGGCCGCTGGGCCTGCGCGTAGTGCTAAGTCTACCAAATTGAGTATTTTAAAAATCATTTACAACAATACAAATGTATTATTGAAATGTACAGAACTATAAAGCATATGAATTGTAATAGCCTAGGCCAATAGGATTTCTAGAACATAAGTCATCTTGAGTTATGATTTTTGGATGTTGTTACAGAAACTTTCACTGTAGTGCTTTTTGACCAATAATGATGACTATAACTAAACATAAATTACCATAGTGGTCAATGTGGCTAGGCGGTCTTTTTATACAGCAAGAACGCATCCAGGTTTTCCATCTGGCATATCGTGGAGACTCAGGGATACACTTTAATTATTCAATATGGATGGCCCCTTACTAATTTCAAATGCTTAAGATCAAGTAACCTTCCATTAAGCCTGTGAGACTCCTCTGTAGTTTCTCTTCAACCTCCCACTTTGCTCTACCATAGTCTGTTACTGGTGATTTTTTAAGAAATGTTTAGAGGTTATCCTTGAGCTATGCAGAGGAAGCAGGGTATGTGGTTATAAGTAAATAAAGTAGGCTGAGGGGTCTAACTGTGACTTCAGTGACTTATCTCTCTCTATGCATCAGTTTCCTCCTGCGGAAGATCAGGCTTATCATACTTATCTCACAGGGCTTCTAGAGGGATACATAAGACAAAAGATATGAAGGGTTCAGCTTACAACCTAACACAGCCAGTAATTACTGTCTGTGCAGTCATCACCTGTCCTCCTCAAAGTTGCTTTAGGTAGTACCACAGTTATACCAGTAATTCCTATAAAAATTTTAAGCTATGGTCTGAAGATCTGTAATAAACATTTGCTACAGGTCCCAGGTTACCATATCGGTTGAGAAACTAAACACTGCTACTTCTGCCTCCTAAAGTTTCTCAGGTCATTCACTGTAGGAGAGGAACTACCAACAATGGTTACGAAACTGGGGCCACGGAGTCCAACTGAGTGAGTTCAAATCCTGACTGTACCACTTGCTTCATCGACTTCTAATGAGCTACTTGACCCCTTCGCCTCAGTTCCCACATCTGTGAAATGGGGACATTAGTAATAACTGCCCAGTGCTGGACATGCCAACCAAGACTACTATTCTAACAGTTCTCCAGGAGATACAGACTAGCTGGAAGGCAGGTGGCACATCTATAAGAGCCTAAGTATTCTCTAAACACAACACAAAGAGAGGAGTTAAGAAAGATTCAGCATAGAAACAGGAATGTTTCTCAAGTCTTTGTTTTTTCCATCATCACCTCCCCTAAGCAGCCTCTTTAGACCTTTTTTTTCCCCCCTAACTACCTCTCCCCTCATCCTCAACCACAGGAAATCGTAACAGGTACATATACTGTATATCTGCTTTTGCACTATGGCCCTTTAGAGGATCACAAACCATTATAACATCTCAGATTTTTTTTTGGCCTTCAAGAGCCAATTTTTGTACCCCTGGGGGACAATAACCCCTGTTAAGAATGCATGTGCTATAGGTCACATGCATTCTTCAATGTGATGTTCTTTTCATCACACTGGAAAGAAATTACCATTCAAAGCCAGATAAAAACAGAGGCTCACTCCAATTTTCAGTCCTCACTCCTAGGCCCCAGACCTTAGTACTCTCCTTAACATGCTACCCTGACCTCCAGTTATAGGATTATGAGAACTGTGTAAATGAGAAGAGACTGCGCCTATCAGTATGGCTTCTTTTAACAACAGAAAAGGAGGAGATGAGCAGCTGCTCTTCATGTAAACCCACAAGGTGACTTCAGTGATGGCAAAGTAGCTCTTTGAGAAGATAATAAAGATCCTCGTCCCTAAAAAGAATGTGACCCTCCTAAACCTGCAAGGCTCAGGTGTCTACTGAGCACAGCAGACCCGATCCACTACCTGAGGAGATCACAACACCTCGATTCTATGGTACCCCTTGGCCACATAAAAATGGCCATGTGCTCATAGTGGGAGAAATCATTTCCAGTTTGTGTGCCAATATTAACAAGTGAACATGGAATTACAGCTGATGTTTCAATGTTTCCAGGAAAGTGGAATTAATTCATAGGCTTAGCTATGTCAAGGTTGACTATTTTGTTTTAGATAGTTGCTCCCCATAGGGCTGCTCTCTCAAGTGGACCAGGCCTAAAAATCTAAGCAAAGATGACTTTCTTCAGCCAGCATTTCATTACTAGTCCCTAGTTACTAAAAGCAGTGCAGAAAGAAAAAGACGTCTGAAATTAATCAATGCACATTTACTGAGATGCGTGCCCTACTTAGCCCGGGTTAAGTTAGAGTTAGCTTTCACCAATGTAAGCCAACTCTACGGAGTACTTTCTTGTGACAGCCCTGAGATGACTAACCCCTTACCCATGGAGGTATGCATTCCCATTTGCACGGGAAGCAAATGGGCTACCGGTTGCTGCCCAGGCAAACTGGCACACACTTGTATCACCAGAATGATCTAAGTGTTTCCAATACACAGGGTAAGAAGTTCCCATTCTGCCTAAGGAGCAGGGAGTTTAAAGCAATATTTTCAGAAGTACAGACAACCCAGAAAGAGAAGAAACTATTTCTTTCATGGCATTTGAAAAGGTGAACCGAGAAAGATAGGGTTTACGTCCATCTGATCTAAACTGCCTAATACATTTCTTCAGACCTCGCTCCCACAAAAGGGAACTGTAAGCTGGAAAGCAGCAGAAGTCAGGAAGGCTGCACCCTAAAGTGTTAACAACAGCTTCCCTCCTAGGAGCTCGAGAAAGGGAAGAGGCAGAGGAAGGGAGGAAGAGTGTCCTGCTGGATTCTCCTTCCACACTGCTTAAATCGGTCCCAAGTTAACAAGTATTGTCTATAATTTTTATTTTTTTAACTGGAATATAGATGATTTACAGTGTGTTAGTTTCAGGTGTACAGCAAAGTGAATCAGTTATACATATATCCACTCTTTTTTAGATTCTTTTCCCGTATAGGCCATTACAGAGTATTGAGTGGAGTTCCAATAAAAATGAATTTTAAAGGGAAAGAAAATTACCTTATATGTGACACTGAACACATCAAAGTAATACAACCGAGAGATTCAAAGACCCTATAGGGAAACAAGGTCTCTAGGAAGACGAAAAGATGTTTGTGGAACGTGGAAACTGAATCCCTTTGTCCCCAAGAGAAGATATGGTCTTGTAAACACCGTGTTTGATTCAAAAACAAAAGGACACCGAAGTTTATAAACAATTCTGAAATCAAAGCTCACTGAATGTTTGTGTAAGTCACACTGACTGGTAACAAAAATATATGATGGCCCATGGACTATGGGATTAGAAGAATACTCAGATGTCCTTTCTTATGAGGTCAGCACCTCCAGCAAGGTTCCCTAACTACGGGGACCAAGGCAAGCCGATCTGAGACATGCTGCATCTGTTCTTGCTTCTTTTGGCCAATGTGATGCTATCAAGGTTTTGTATTCCTGCCTAAACCAGGAAGAAAATCAAATGCATAATGGGGTGTGGGAGCCATCCCTTCTTCTAATTTGTAACCTACCAACTCACCTGTAGCTTCACACACCTTCTTCCTATTTCTGTATTATACCTAAAGCATAACCTACACCTTGACAATTCAACATCAGGTAGATTTCATAAATTACAGAGAAAGGCCAGCAATTCAATCACCCACCCTTTCCCTCATCAGTGAAATCTCATGGAATGTTGGTTGTCGGACATGGTGACAAGAAAACAGGACATCCAACCATCCTGACTTGCTAGAATCACCATCTAAATGGGATGCCACACCATGAGACAACCACCAAATAAATGCCAACGTAAATTCAGTTTACAATATAGAGGGCCCTGGCAAAATGTGTTTCGGTATCTGATGAACAGCAAGCATCCTTTCTCACTCTGCGCTAATCTGCCTAATTCCTTGGATTACCTGAGATGATTTGGAAAAAAGGAAAAATTTAAAAATAAATTCCTTCAAACTACTTAAAAGAAAACATCCTAAAATTACCAAAAATACATAATTTTTTCTTTTAAATTCATTTAACCTTTCTCCTCAGGAGAAAGAAAAATTCAATATACAATTTACTCCAGAGAAAACACCTTGCCTTTAAATTTTTAAATTCCAGGGCAAAGAAAGGAAGGAAGGGATGTAGAGAGGGAAATCCTTTGCAATTTCCTATATATTTCTAAACAAAGAAATGTTTTCAAACTATGCACTAAGGTTTTCAAGGTATACACTCTCAGAGTCCATGCAGGGGGAGGAATTCTGATGAACCTGCCAGTCCAAGATTGCAGCAACCAGCTGTTTCTATAATCAATCAGAGCTGGAGAGATGAGACCGTGAAAATGCATGCTTGATGGCTGTGTGGACAAAAATGCAGTGGTTACTATGTGGTGCTTCTTCAGCCACGAGACCTCACATATGTCCACAAGGCCTTTCCCTGGTTCCTCTGCTTTTGTCCGAAAGAAGCTATAGATCAAATTTCAAACCTCAGGCTTGCAAGTCAAAAACCCACCTGTGGAAGAAACCACTTCCATTAATGGTTCTTAATGACATACTTTGTTCATTTGCAGTTTGACATACAGAGTCTGTTCACTACTGTGGAAAATGCATTATGCACTCCAGGAACTGGTTCATTAACGACAAAGAAGCATCCTTAAATTACAATACCCAATTGAACAGGGCTGTTATTAAGAAACCTAAAGGATATCTCCAATATGTAAATACATAGCAGTACGATTAATCATTCCATGTCGCCTAACATAAAAATCAATAGTATGAATAAAGCCATAAATTAATTAAATCAATGTAGAAACCAGAGGCTAATCCTGCAAAGTTTCATGAATTTATAGGCTGAACGACGACCACGTGAGGAATAAGTAATGTGAATTTCCAATCCCTATGAATTCCAAAGATTAGTCCTAAATTTACTAGAAGCTGTCAACAATTTAAAACATGTTTTATAAAGCTTCATATTTTAAGCATAACTCTACAAAAGAAAAGGAATTAACCAGAAAACACTAATTTAGCTTTTCAAAATCAGTCATTCAACCCACTGGCAGCAAAATGTTGGTAACATGAGTTTGTGTGTGTGATTTTCTATCAAGTTCTTGCAAACCAGTGGGAAAAGGAGAGATTTGCCCAGGACTCTCCAGCACACACTAGCATGTCTGACTGTACACAGCTACCTCCACTGAGAAGCAGGTATGTTCTATTTCAGCAATTTAAATCTTTAAAAATTAAATGATGAATTTACTCAGACTATACTATTAGAAAGGATATTTATTCAAAATAATCTGTATCATCATGTATAAATTAGTACACTCAGTGTTACGCCTTGAAAATGTATATTCATAGAAAAATGGACCAAGATTAAGCAAATTAGCTGTTTTTCTATTAACCATTTACTTCATAATAATATGCTTACGATTTAAAAACTATAAAAGAGAAAAGAAAAAATCATTTCTCTCACTTACCTTTCCCTAATAAATAATTCATAATATTTTCACACATAAAACTTTTGAAAACATGCAAAGTATTTTCATAAAGTACTAAGTACTTGAAGTATTTGAAGTAATCATTTATGATACTCTCCTTTAAATTGTAATTTGAATCTCTTAGAATGCCATCTTATACGAAATCATATATTTTTATTTGATCTTCCACCTACCTAAGGATACTAAAATCTGTCTAAATAGCTACCAAACCTCTCCGCATTGCTATGCCTACACTTCTTTCTTTTCATTTATATGACACACTTCACTACTTTATATAAATGAAGTATAAAAATGCACAAGTTAAATAGAGATTAAACTAATTCAGTATGAAATATAAATTTACCACTTGTTCATTTTTATTTAGATTAGGTCTCCCAGTTCTAACAATTTATTCATGCTTTAACTTAGGACATATTTCTGGCATAACTAAATTGAGGGCTGCAGCTAAGGCCAGTGTTACCAGGACATAGTAACATATAAGGAAACACGGGTATATTATTCAAACCAATTAGTATAGATTTAAATTTTAATCATTTCACGATTACATATTCTAAGTAATAAAAACTTTTTAAAACGATGTCCCTTTTAAAAGTGATATGGAAATGATTTTTCAACATATTTGGGTAATTTCTCTTCCACTGGATATAACTGCCTTAATAGGAATATAGATTTCAGCTAATATATTTTAATATAATATCAAGAATTACCGTTGAATTAGACATAAACCACTATTAACACAAGTCCGTGTCATCTCTTCCAAAATTTGTCCTTCAGGTTAAAAAAACAGACTATTATAGTAAGTAAAACAGACATATTTCTCCACATTTTATTACTTAATTCATAAAACTTTAAATAATCTAAGGTATAGGCAAAACAATTATGATTCTTGTGAACACCAGACAACTTAAATAAATCTTAGATCTGTAAAAACCTAGTGACTGTCAATTTTCACCCAAGCAGAACAGAAAGATTTAATGTAAAATCTATTTCCAAGAGAAAACCTTGCCTTTACTTGGGCGGGGAGGGGGGAGAGGGTATGCATAAAATACCTATTAATTGTGGCAATACCCAGAACTTCAATCACATTAGAGTAAAATTTTATGCTAAACCATTTGGATCTTTTCCACTGTAACAGAATTTTAATTGGTTTCTCTATGCAAGAGTTTCAGTACTTCATCACTACGTTTTAAGAGCCTCTGCAAATAAGAAAACAACTGACTTAAAATTTGTTTTTAAAGAATCCCTTTCCTACTTCCTGGTAAGAATCACAGATTGCTTCCCAATGAAAACACAGCATCCTCTCTATTTGCTTTCATAGTAAACTTTAAATAGTGGGAGATGTCCTTTTTCTGAGCACAGAAATGAATACAATGCCGAACAGTCAATCGCCGGCCGGTGAAGTTCACATTGTTTAATGAACAGTAATACTTGGGACACTTCCGAATGAAATAATTAGGTGATGGGGTTAAAAATATTAAAAAATAAGGAAGTCCCCTTACTTTTCTTTTAACTTTACTTGCATCAGTCACATTCAAGAGTTGGAATGTTTATCTTTTTTTTTCTCTTTTTATTATTTTATTTTTCAATACTCGTTTTAAAACAAACATTTGACGTTAACATAAACATCTAAATAATGTGCTATATCTTTCTAAATTTAAATAATAAAAAATATGTACTGCCAATTTGACTTAAGACTCATTGTTCTTCATTAGTAAGATTGCTCAATTTGCTTTTTTTCTCAAATTTTAATTTTTTAAATAGCACTCTGTTGAAATGATAATGAAAAATTCAATCTAACCTAATTTCTTTTTTTTTTTTTTAACATCCTGGAATGTATCTTTAAACAAGGAGTAACTCCCAATGTGATGTGGAGGACCCATGTGTGAGACGGAATTCTATTCTTAGACTCCTTACAATTTCCCGTGGTAATTAGGAAGCTATATGTCCCCAATAGAATGATGCTAACAAGCTCCTGCAGTTTCTACTCTAGCAAGAAATCAAAGGGACCCAAAACAGACAACTCACTTCAGTTAAAGGATTATGCAGTCTGGTTATTAAAGCGTAGAAAGCGCTTCTACTGTTTTATATCTGAAGAGACTTTCTAAAAGAATCAGATTCTACAGCCGAGATTATTTACTCAAGAAAGAAGAAAACTAAAGAATGGCCATGGAACGTATTTAGGGAAAAAATATATAAAAGCTATTAGAAGAAGCTCATTTCAGATAACTTGTACATTTTGAAACTTTCCCCAAGAAAGATGGGAAGATAACATAACAAACCTCTATTCCTCCTTGTAATTTCTCATGAAACATCAACACTCTTCCCCCATTTAGTGAGGGTTACTATTAAATTTACAGTTATTTGGCATCCTTCTTTGGAAATGCAAAGCCACGTAGAAATCAATGGAGTTGACATTTATGAATATGACTCACATGGGTCAATATAACCAAATCACGATGAGATAAGTAAGACACCTAGAAAATGGAAAATGTTGAAGAAGAAGGCTTGGCCCAACCAACAAGAGTGACACTCACGTACCTTAAGGACTTCCATTGGCACCTGGGTGGCAGAGGGGAGGGTGGTGGGCACACTGACGTTTATGGCTGGTGTCTGACTCACGGGCACTCTCTGTTGCATGAACTGGGCCGCCTGCAGCTTCTGCTGCTGCTCCCTGCGTTCCTGTTCCTGCATCTGCTCACGCATGAGTTGCTGGCGTAGCAAGATGCGTGATGTCATACTGGAGGAGCTTATTGGAGGCTTGGAGGCCCCAGGATGATCCTCGGAACTGCTGTGGGAAAACCAAAAAACACAAATTTAGTTCCCTAATGAAACACTTCATTTGCATTTTGGGGTACCCTAAATTGCACCAAACTATGCAATGAGCCTGGGCAAATATAATCAGATCGCAGAGTAGTATTCCACCTAATTGAAAATCAAGAGCTGACAGGATTTAAGCCATTAGTAGTTGAATTAAAATAAGTCAGCTTGATTGCATCTAGGCATTTTTATCATACGCTTACTTTTTTGACATTTTATACTGCATACTACTCATCACCACCAAATATAGTGCCACCATATGAAGTGCCAAGAAGAGAGGCGTCTTAATGGCACCCAGATTTCCACATTTAAAAATAAATTGTTTGATTTCCTTTTTTATAGCCAGATCTAACCAAATAACTACTCCTACGTGCTATCTAAATTCCCTGAAGATATCCGAAATGTTTACTAACACAGAATAGTTTAAAGAAAAGGTGTACTTTGTCATGGGGAAATTTTTCTATGATACAGGGAAGTAAGAATTATTAATGAAAGAAGCATTTGGACCAGAATGTTAACACTGAACTCGACCCCAGTCTTCAGGAAAGAGGGCAGAAGACAAGCTAGTTTGACAACCCAATTCTTCTTTCCCTGGTTTTCTTTATACTGTCTTTTCTTCCGATTCACCTTGGCAAGCCCTATCCTACACACACTTTGTGAGTTCCCCATGAGGCCTACCTCTAATGGCATTGGTACTTATATTACCCAAAATTATTTAAAAAGCTTAAACCCTTGTTGTAAGTCAAAAAGAAAGGACTTCTTGATTTTCCTAAATATGGTTTTCTATTGCTTATCTTGCCAGCTCTATGACATCAGCAAATAATTAAACCTCTCTGCCTTAGTTACCATATCCAAAAAAGAAGAATAACAATAATTTTTTTAATTACCCATTTATTGAAATGGGAGATGTTTTTTAAATGTCTTTTGCATCATTTATACGCTAAAGCCCTACCTCTTAGGGATTTTGTGAGGATTAAATAAAATAATGAATGAAATAAGGCACACAAATCCCTTAATGAGTGCTATGTAGTACTGCCTTAATAAATGTTTGCTGTTGCAATTATCATTATCTAGAAATTTTAATTGTTTCCAGTAATATCATTTTCTTTTTTAAAAACATCCCTATTTAGGGCAAAGAATATAAAATCTTAATTAGCACTGGAAACAGAAAAAGAGTAACATTTGCCAAAATATTCACTCCAAAATTACTCTCCAAAAGAAGTATTTTGCACCTTTAAGCTTCCTTCCTTGAGTATAAACCCCAATATTGTCCTTATCTTCTAACAAAGGCAAAATAAAGCCATTAAATCACAGACCAGCCTTATAAACTCCTTAAAGATAGGAACCTTCAAACTCTACAGGTAAAAAAACATGCTAAAGGATGAAGAAATGTTTGCATTTCACCCTCACATAGTTCCAGAAAATTACATAATAAAACTTATACTAGCAGTTAACTCATTACTCAGCACAGAAAACTGGTTCAATAAACTGTGATAAGTTAATATAATATAATACTATATATAGCCACTAAAAATGGTGTAGAGATATATTTATGGTTGTGAATAAAAACTACACAATATAATAAACTTAGAAAAACCCAGCTGCAGGAAAGTATTCAAGGTAGGATTCAATTTAAAAAAATGTTCACTACAAGAATAAGTGCAAAGATAATGCTACCCTGAGCCATTGCCAGTATACATTATCACAAACCTTTAAGAAAACAACAGTATTGGGCTTCTCTGGTGGCGCAGTGGTTAAGAATCTGCCTGCCAACGCAGGGGACACAGGTTCAAGCCCTGGTCCGGGGAAGATCCCACATGCCACAGAGCAACTAAGCTGGTGGGCCACAACTACTGAGCCTGCACTCTAGAGCCCACGAGCCACAGCTACTGAGCCCACGTGCCACAACTACTGAAGCCCACACGCCTAGAGCCCGTGCTCCACAGCAAGAGAAGCCACCACAATGAGAAGCCCACTCAGCACAACCATGAGTAGCCCCCGCTCGCCACAACTAGAGAAAGCCTGCGTGCAGCAACAAAGACCCAAGGCAGCCAAAAGTCAATTAATTAATCAAAAAAAAGAAAATAACAGTATTATCAATTTGATTCAGAAATTTCATTGATGGATAATTTTCCTAAGAAAAAAATTCAAAATGTGGAAAACCTAACATTACAAAGCTGTTGACAAACTGCACAATATTGTGAACCACCTAAATTTGTCCCTTAATATGAACATGATTATGTAAATTATGAGGGGAGATGTGGGTCAAAGAATACAAACTTTTAGTTATACGATGAGTAAGTTCTGGGGATCTAGTGCACAGCACGGTGACTGTAATTAATAATACTGTATTGTACACTTGAAATTTACTAAAAGAGCAGATCTTAAGTGTTCTCACCACAAAAAAGAAAATAAATAGTAACCATGTTAGGTGATAAATGTGTTTCACAAAGCATACATGTAAAAAATCATCGCATTATACACCTTAAATAAGTTTGTTAGTTATACCTCGGTAAAGCTGAGGAAACAAATAAAACCATTCAAAAGATTTAAGAATAAAATAGGTTTAAAAAACAGTAAATTATGATACATAGATTTGATAATATACCTTTTTTTAATCCCACAACTACAAAGTGAGAAATGCATGTCCTAAGAGTAAATTAAAAAGTAGGATCAAAAGTGGTTTTACATTCTAATTTAAAATAAGGAGAGAGTGTGTATGTACACAAACACACACATGACTAGCAAGATGATCATAGTTGCCACCGTGGGAGTGGAATTATAGGTAAATTTCTTTCTCTTTACTTTTTCCCCTGCAAACCATAATAAAGCCATAGTATTTTTTCAATGGCAGAATATATGCCACTAATTGAAGAACATGAGGAACATGAACTAATTTACAAGCATGAAGAAATAACTTGAGTGATCAAAGCCACCGTTTGGCTAGAAGACACTGGATCCATCACAGACAGTATTTTGACAATAGGATGGGAAAGTACTGCCTTATATCCAGCACACTTGTTCTCTTGGAAGTCTTCAGAATCCCAGAAGACTTAATCCCTCTTTCCTTTATAGTTTCCTACAGATGTACAAAGACTGAACAATGTAAATACTCTGTATTATTTTTATAGCATACATTCATCCACACCATAAAAATACCTAGCCATTCCTCAAAAATAATCCATCCTTAAGGTTCTGCTAAAAGGCCATCAAAAGAAAATGCATTTTCCCACTTTTGAGTATGTGTTCAGAGCTCAAATGTACTTTCCTAAACCCAGAAAAGAAGGCTATTTAAAAATAAATAAATAAATAGATGGTCTTACTATTCAAAGCCTGTCAGGTTAAAACATTCCCAGAGAGACTGATCCTTTTGATAAAATCAGGAGCAAACCTTTGTGCCGTAGCAAATGCAGCTGTGGAAAAATCGCACTAATTAGCTGCTCAAGACGAGCCATTGGCCGTGATACAGGGGGGAAAATCCTTTCAATTAACAGTAAAGCATTCTTGCAATATCTTAAGTTAAAGTTACTAGTTATCAACCACACTAAGGCTGCAGACTTTAAAGTCAACTACAGTATCATTTAAAGCATTTACTGAAATAGCCTAACA
Organism: Neophocaena asiaeorientalis asiaeorientalis; assembly: GCF_003031525.2. Lineage (NCBI taxonomy): Eukaryota > Metazoa > Chordata > Mammalia > Artiodactyla > Phocoenidae > Neophocaena > Neophocaena asiaeorientalis. Next base: position 11,107,394 of record NW_020173397.1, read on the forward strand.
GGAAAAAAATACATATTTATATGGTAGACCCCTATAAATAAATTAAAATTCCACAAAAGAAAAGCTGGCAGGGCTCAGCTAATTGACATTTTAATAAATCTTCCCAGAAAAAGGAAAAAGTAGTCACTTCACTACACACACTCCCTGTGGGATATTTCCATGTTAAAGATGACTCTCAGTCTCAGCCTTACTCTCGATCTTTTAAATATTGCTTTCTCTTAGAAATAATTGAATGGGCAATTATCACCTTGCTGACAAAAATGAAGACACCTACACTTCAAAATGTTACCAGGTCAAATGAGCATAATGATTTAAACTCAAAGTCGAGGTTTATGTGACAATATTACAGGTGGCCAAAAGCTTATTTTTAAAATGAGGACCTGATGCTTAAACTACTAATAATAAGCTAGAAGAGTTGTCCCAATGCATTTAATTTTAAAAGCTAACTGAACTCATCCAGGGCCCAATCTGCATTAGATAATCCTAATTCCATCGGTCTGATTCCTTTTAATCAGATTATGTAAAGGTCATTTATTCAACAAATAGTTATTGAGTGTTTCCTCTGTGCCAGGTGCTGGGAACACCTGGTTTCTAATCTCATAGAGTTTAAAGCCAGGGTCACATAATTTTTCTACAATGCCTTAAAATTAAGTCAATTATGTAGATTATCTGGCTCTTATCTAGTTCCACATGGGAAGGTGTACATCTCACCACGAGAAATCACCCTTTGAAAGCCAAATGAAGGGGAGACAAATGCCTTTACTGGCACTTACCGAATCACTGAAGCCAGACATGCAACCTCCCTGACAAGTGGGAATTGCTCAATGGTGACGCAAGGAGGACGGCCATCAACTGGATGCAAGCTCTAGCTCAGTCACTGCTGAGCAATCTGATCTTTAACGAGCCACTCAACCTCTCTGAGCCTCTCCAAAACCCACCCCCTAAATGTACAGCAGTGATTGAGTGAGCTAAGTTAAAGTGCTCAACACAGCAGCTAGAAAATGGACACTTACGTAAATAGCCATAAATGTGACTCAAGTTCCTACCTCGATGGCTGAATTTACATTTTTAACCTTCAAAGTCAGCCTCTTCTCTGTGATGACAGAGGTATGTGGACATGTGCTCTGAATTATCTGGTATGTTCCTAAATTCAGAGTTAATTCCACTGCCTTGATCAACCACTTAAATGTATCAGAAATTCCATGAAATCCAATACCTTGCCATCCAAACAACACCTGCCTGACCACCCCTCACCTTTAACAGTGATGCCAAAACCCCCTCACCAGACTTTAGGAATCAGTCTTTGGTCTCCATATCATCGTCATCCAAGACATGAATCTGGTTGTCAGCTGAAACTTACCTTTCAGGAGGAAGGAGCTGATACACTTTCCCCTACATTTCCTCTCTTCAATTCCTCAGGCAGAGTACAGCCCTGACACTTAACTAACCTGTGGCCATGGCCAAGTCAGTCAATCTCTCTGAGCTTTGGTTTTCCCTTATTTATAGACTGTTTAATATATCTGCCTCTCAGCATTGTTAGGAGGATTAAAATTTGTAATAGATGTAAAACGCGTAGCACGATAACCAGAACATAGGTCACATAAACTGGAACAGAGCTCAAAAATTAGTAGTAAAATAATATGAAACCATGAACATGCTACTTCTTTTTTGATGCAAGGAGGTGAATTTCCATAAGCCTATATGCAAGTTTGGACCATAGCAGATCTGCCTTTTAAGGTTTAGGCGATCCCTATTTAATTCAGAGAATCTGACAAAGTTTTGCTGGAGTGGAGGGAAGATAATTTACCCTGCAGTTCTCTCACCAGATATAAAGTAAAAATCCTAGCATTTTTCTCCAGGAAAAACTAATCTTCTTTATAATCATTCAGGTGATAGAGCTCAAAGCCTAGCGTTTGCCTGTACTGGATACAATGTAATTATGTCCAGGAAAGCACAATGGCTAATGTTCACATACACAGTGGAGATGCAGGAAGGCATGATAATTAACCTCATGCACACGTAAGAAAGCTATACCGAGAACACGTTAAGCTACCAGGGTTTCCAAATGCAAAAGGCTGGCTGCCACAATATCTGCTGTGTAAAGTCAAAATGCCCAGGCTCTAGCCCTAGAAATTCTGACTTCAGGTTAGCTAAGGCCTAGGAATCAATGTGTCTACAAAAACTCTGCTCCTGATTCGGATGCCATGCTTAGAAACTAGAACACCTAAGATTACCCATTTGTTTAGTAGAAGAGCTAGGACATGAACCCACATCTTTGATTCTTAGACCAGAACACTTTCTTCCATGTCTGAGGAAATGCACATTCCATTCCCCACCTCCAGTAACCCTCACAAGAGCTCTGAAGAGTCCTTCTGATACTGAACCCAACATGTTGAACGGAATGAAATGGGGAGGACTACTTACTCCTGCCAAACAGGCTATAAAATCAAACAGACAAAAACATTTGTGCAGATACTGCCAATGGATCGTCATGGTTACAACACAACTACTCTATCATAAGGAAAAAATCCACAGGTTGAATCTACAAAAATGTTGTTCTGTCAGCAAAAAGAAATTTTTAAGAGTCTTTAGAAAGTAAGTCCAAGCGCATAAATCACCGAAATAAGAGTCAGTAAATGGACATATCTTTTTAAATGGCAGTCTGGGTATCTAACATTTTAGAATGATCAGCACTTCCATTATCTTAACCTTTCCATTCCTTCCAAAGTCATCGCTTTGTAAGCGTAAAGATGGCTTCTTCATCGTGAATGGTGGAAGCAAGTACCAACAAGAAAATACATTGTTACTTGTCTACATGATATATATATGAAATATATGGTATGTCTGATATATGGTATATATGATATATATGATAAATATATATCTCACTTAAAATAACTGAGAGTATAACTCATGTAAACATGAAAGTACCAGATTTCACAGTTTGGCTTCAAAAATTGAGATCTTGTGGACTTCAGGCATCACCAACCTTGGTTTTAGTGGTCAAGAAAAAAACATGAAAACAATGCCAAACATCCAGCTTTTTCTGGTAACATTACCAGCTCAGACAATAAATACTACAGGTTTCTGGCATGGAGGAAATAAAAAGACTTGCAGAGTGTACCTTGTCTTCCTCCTCTACTTTCCTTCAACAAATATTTGAATGCTTTGGCAAAGCATGTCCAAGGGCCGGGTTCTGCTAGATGTGAGGGTAGCATGGTGTCCAGAGTGGACAGAACACCTGTCCTCTGGAGCTCTTTCCTCTCCAGGGTACAAAAGGAGGAAAGTATTATAAAAAGCAAGAACCAGCAATCATATGCAAGTTAAAAATCTAAAACTGTTACTTTTCAACACCTGTACCCCAATTAGTTTGAAAACATCGGCGTCTCTCCGTATCTACTCAGGATTAGTATTCTTTAAGCTGGACCTTTGACAGATGCCAGTAAGAGTAATTTCAATAATTGATTACATCAAAATCTAAGAGAAACATAATGAGATTCCCAATATATCAATATTCTTCAAAAGAGGGTACAAAAAAATGATACCCTGGAGTGCAGGAAGAAAAGATTAAAATTTATATAAAATTTATCCATCATTTCTATTTTTGTACATGTTGTATATTATAATATAGTATTAGTAGAGTCACACATGTATAAAATTTATAAGTAAAATAAAACACGTTGAGAGAGTCTGCTTGAAAAAAAACCTTACTTTAACTAGGAGGGATGACCAAAAATGTTTGAGACCTTTGTAATATTAGACCAATGTTCTTCTAGGCAACGTTCCTCATCAGATTTTTTTAAGTTGATTATTTTCACCCCTCCCAAAGAGAGTTTCTCACTTCTATACACTCCAACCAAGGAGAATCTCTTACTAAAAGGTATTTTCCAACAAGGATATGAAGGTGCCATTTCCTCATTTTAAGGCCATGACTGTCCTCCCTTTCCCACAGATGCCACCACAGGTTTCCATGCTCCTAACTCTCAATTCCCCTTGAAGAAATTATTTCCGTCAGCCTACTATCAAAAAGCTATAAAGCAGATGAAGCTGAGGGTCCCACACTCACACTTCTTGTCTCTCCTATCAAGCTGCCTTTCACTAGACCATGTTCTAGAATTCTTGTTTACACTGTCCGACTATGGAATCTCATTCATATCTAGACGCCATGCTTTAAAAGGCTCTGAAAAATTTGCCTATAAGGTGTAAGTAATTGATATGGCATGACAAGATATCCCACTTAAGAGTATTTTAAAAGAAAGAACTTTTTATCCAAAACTATGACAATCTAATGACAGAATTCAGACATGAGTGTGAAAGTAATTGGAAGGATCTTTTTAAAGACAGAAAAGCCTTCTATCTCTACTCAAATAACTGCCCCAGTCACAGGGCATGCTCTGTCCACTTGTCTAGACAACGTCACAACAGGTCAGAGAAGATTCAAAAGCCTTAATCACTTAACAATTACTGCATGTCTAGAACATATCAACCAAGATGCAAAGTCTGCAATACTGTGTGGAAATCAAGACAAAAGTACCAATTGTGATCTCAGGAGCAGTGATTGTGTGCACCTGTCATGGTTTAAAAGCCAGCCTTACAAACAGTGGTAATGATTTATGGTGGTCACATGTTACTTGTGCCTGCCCAGCATCCTGTCCCACTTCTTTGGCAAAGGACCCTGATTTCACCTTGAAAAATCAGTCTCCTCACTTTTCATTCCCGAGGTAGGTTATGGCGGTGCTGCCAACTCCACACATAGAAACACAACGTAAGTTGGACCAATCAGCATAGCCATCGAATGTGCTTGTGCTCTAAAATGGTCCAATAACAGTCAGCCCTATGCTGAGTAGAAATAGAAATATTGACTAGAAATACTGGGGTAAAAGTCCTCTATGTATACTAATGTTTGGAAAGATGCTAGGATATAAATCTGGAACTTCCTGGACCTATGTGAAAAGAAAGCCAAACTAAATGAAACAGTGATGTGAGTTGAAAGAGGGAAAAGAAGCCTGAGAAGGAAGAATGAAGAAGGAGCCAGTGTTTAGATGACACAGAGCATCTGGATCAAACCATCCCTGAAGTCTTGATAACCCTGGACATAGGATATTGATTTACAAGGGACTCTCAATCTCCATTTCTGTTTAAGCCAGTTGGATGTGCTCTGTTATACCATAGCTCATTTCTGTGGCATTTTAGAAAATAACAGTTATTCCAAAAAAGAAAAAAAAAATCAATGTTTCAGCCTAAGAGCTACAACTCAAACAATCTAGTATCCATTCTATTTTCTCCTCGTTTAGGCTGGTACACTGCCACTCACAACATTTCCCAGCTTTCCAGGAGCTAGGTTGGCTTCACGCCTAAGTTTTGCCAATGAGACTTAAGCAGAAAGGTCATGTGGTACGTCCAAAAATTCTCCCTAAAGAGATACCCATCTTTGCCATCATGTCTCCTTGAATTTAGCTGTAATGGCTGCAGGACTAGCAGCCACTTTGAACCATGAGGATGAGAACCAGACTTAAGGACAGAGCTGGAATGTTCCTGGCCCTTCATGACCAGATAGAGCCAGCACTATGAGGGCACAGATTTCTGTTTTATTCACATATAAATTCCCCAGCACTTAAAAAATACTTAGCATATAGCAGGATGAAATAAATATCTATCCAAAGAGTAAATCTGGTGCCTCTATTCTAACAAATACCCCACCTCCTAAAATCAGATAACACTAAAACCTTAGTGTTGGAAGACCTTTAGTCAAACCATTTGCTTGAGTCATCCAGTGGCGGAGAACACATTTTTTCCAAAAAGCTCAGTTCTAGAGACCTACTGTATTACCTTAATTCTAAGACAAACTTTCCTTCCACGTTTTAAGAGTTCTCAAGTCAGAATAGATCATATAATCATTGTATATATTCAGCAGAGTTTTCATCTCCCCTGAACAGTCACCTTATAATCAACATTGAATTGGATATAAGGAAATCCATTTGATAGACAAATACTGTGGCACTGGGCTAATCACAGCCACTCAAAAGCTCAAAGGAGTTATAGTGTGGATAACCCAGAAATCTGAGCATCGGAGAAACACACTTAATTAAAAGGCAGAGGAAGAAACATCAATTCATTCAGTATCTGAAATGAGAATCCACAGAACGGAACAGAGAAAGGCACGAGACATGGGCCCAGAATACCTCTGTTGAAATCCCAGCTCTGTCGTTTCTCAGCTATATGACATGGGCAGGACCTTTCACCTGCCCAAACCTTAATTTTGTCATCTACAAAATGGAGGTAGGAAAAAGTACCTTTGTCTCAGAGCAAGTATGAGAACTGAATGTATTAATGCAATTAAGATTCTTAGAGTAGTGGCCAGCCAGCACACCCTGCAGACAATAAGTAATAGGCAATGGATTCGTCTGTGCTGTACTTCAATTCCTGGATTGGTACCCTCTGAGGCTCCTAGTAACTTGAAACTAGTGAAAACTGACAAGTTATTTTCTAGGAAGCCAAATCTCTTACAATGTTGCCTTCTGCTATGGTGTTTCTTTGCTTTCCTAGAGGAAAACACAAAAGAAACAATTAATTCACAGTGTGTGCCCTCCAAAAGAGCAGGCACAAAGAAGTTAATGGGCAACAGCTCAGTGAACAAGTTTTGTCAAGGATGTGTGCTAAGAATTTCATTCTGCGAGTTCATAAAGGAAGCATGTTCCTGTAGCCAGTATTTTAGTTAACCGGAAAAAAAAATTCAAAATCAATTAAGCAAAAGTAGTTGAAATTAAGAATTAATTTGGGTGTAAATTCAAGGATGACACCACTACTGTCCTTAAGCTGAATGGCATGTTTGATCCAATCATGATACCCATTAATTTGCTTAAAAATAATATTTCAAAAATTAGTAAGTTTTAGGGGATGTTGTTGTGGGGTATGAATCACAAAGAATAGCCATCATCTCCCTAACTAGTATCTGATTTACAAAGCAGAAAATTATAACATTTCTAACAGGACGACATTTTAAATACACAATTATGTATACTTTGTTCATAAAATGTTCTATCATTTTAGAGAAATGAGTAAACTGTTTTAATGACATAAAATGAAATGAAAAACATCTATAAAAGCAAACAATACAGCAAATGAAAAGTAATTTTAAAAGCTACTGTAAAACCTTTTAAAGATTTACCTACTGAACATTAGGAACTTTTACCACAATTACATTTATGGGAATTTTATTTTTTTCAGAATCAAATTCTCAAAATAGTTCTGCGACATTTAGTATTTTTCCATTATTCTTGCCGCCTTTAAACACACCTTCACAAGCTGCTGAACATAATGCTTTTCTGACTTAATCAGAACCTCTCTCATGACCCAGGAACGTTCAGTAAATAATTATTAAGCTCCAGAGGTGGCTTTTGCTTAAGTTGATTTGCTTGAATGCTTATTTACTTAGGGACACAGCTTTTAGTATTGTTTTCAAATCTTATCACCTAACATTGAAAGTAAATGTTGAAGGAAATGGGGGAGTGGGAGGGGAGAGCTATGATCCATTTAGCATTTCTCCATTTTCGTATTTCTTTGAAAGTGCCAATTTCAAGCTTGTTCTACATTTCTATGCCAGACAGATGATTCTGATTTTGGATGTTTTGTTTTCCTCTCAAAGAGAAAAAAAAAAAAATCAATATGCAGAAATGCAAATGAGATGTTTATTAATGCAACTGTTACTACTCCACAGTTGGGGGGGGATGGGAGGGCAGGGGGGAGAAAGCAAAAAATCCAAAGTGTTTGCAATGGGGCAATTTTGACCAATGTCACTAAGCACGCTCATTTTCCTGAAGAAAACCCTTTTTTATTCATCACAAAGCTGGGCTGCAGTCTACCTAGTAATCATAAATCAAGCTCTGTTCTCACTCAGATTTTTCAAGCAGTCATTTTTTGGCATGATTAATTTAAGACCAACATTCCATTTCAAAAGAGAAGGCAGAGCTAATGGGCTAGCATTTCAATCCTGCCTCCCCCCACAAATTAGTCGTTATCCTTGTCATAGCCACCTACTAGAGGTTACAGCTGAAACCGATTAAAGCCACAGTCACAGAGTAACAGTTCCAGTATTTTTAACTCCGAATAGTACCTCCCCTTTCTCTGTCCTCCCCTTAAAAAACAAAAACAAAAAACAAAACTCCTGTCAAGTGGTCCCAGGATTATTTCCAGAATAAAACTTCACTTACAGATATAAGCTTTCAAAGGAACAAGGCATGAACATCTGAACTCTAAGCGCCTCCATCTTTTTTCCTTTAAGGTGTTCTGCAAGCCCTTGGTGAAGAGTGAAAGTCAAAGTTAGTTCTGGCACTGGCTGTGTCACTAGGGGTGGCTCCTGATAAGGCCCTGGAAACTCCAATCCAAACACAGCTCGTGCTACAACCGTGCCTGGTGTCTGTCTGAAACAGCAGACCTGTTTAATCCAGTACCTACTGTACCTGCAGGACAAAAATGCTGCCTCACCCTGCAACGGGGGCTTCGCCAGGACACAGGCACCACCAGAAATCCAACCCAGCAGCCAGGTGACACCTTGGGATGCTTACTTAGCCCTCCCGAGCACAGAAAGGTACCAGTGGAGGCTTGCAGTGGCTGCGCGTTACAGAGAATGTGAAACCTGAGGTAATTTCACATACCGGTGAATTTCTAACACTTAAAAGACCCACAGAACCCAGGAGGGTTGTGGGACAGCTTCTGCCCCTTCTCAACTGGGGAGACCTCTAGCATCAGCTCATCACACACCTCTAGCTGCTTTGCATCCATGCACAGGCATTTCTGGAACTGGAGCTTGATTACTGAACGTGCTCTCCTGCTGACAAGCTAGAGATCTGGACAACATTCCTTACCCTCAGATCCCAAGAATATACGGAGAGCTACCCTTGCCCAGTCCTGGTGGAAGTCAAACACAAGCTGCTTCAACTGTGGGCACTATCTTTTAGGACATCTTTAGGCCATACATCTGTGTATTCTTAGATAGTCATCTAATTAAATTCTGAACGTGCCGAAATAATAATACATGCTCTCAAAAGATGCTTTAAAATTGTGACATGACCTCAATATTATCAAATACTGATGCAGCTCCTACAGACTCAGCACACCAAAGATGTCCTGCCCACTTATGAAAATATGTCTGTTTCTCCCTACACACAATTCAGAGGTCAGAACAAAGACATCTGACATGGACTAGCTGTGTATCCTGGGCAAGTTACTTCACCTCTCTGTGCCTAAGAGTTTGTCTCCGAAGTACGTAGTTGGAAAACAGTGCAGTCTCTATAAGCCATAATCCAACTTGAATTTTATAATGTAATGAAATTATCTTTCTTTAATTTTCCTTTAATAATAGCAAATATCCAGCCAGGAGTCTCCGACAAGCTATTTCTAGCTCTTTTTATTCTTTGTTCATTTTTTCTTTTGTAGAATAAATATTTATGGAACACCTACTACGTCCCAGGCACTGTGCAAACTCTTGGAGTTTACAGTCCAGTGAGACAAATATATAATGAAATGTGGTAAATGCTACAAGGAGCTGGGAAAGCTTAAAATGTAAGGGTCAGAAAAGGTTTCCCTTAGGCAGGGGCCTCTGGGCATAGAAGTGAGTGGGGGTAGCAGTCGTGGGTTACGGCTGTGGAGCGGGGCACGGGAGAAGAGTCTTCTGAGCAGTGGTAATGACATGTGCAAGAATCCTGAAGTGGGGAGTTAGAAGGAAGATTCTTTGTGGCTGGAGGACAGAGAGTAAGGGAAATCATGGCGTCCGTGAGACTAAAGCAGTGGCTAGGACCAGACCATCAGGATCTGGGAGACCGGAGAAGAGTCACTGATTTTGTTCCAAGATGAACAGGAAACCATTGAGAGGTTGTAAGCAGGGAAGTGATGGGCTCAGATCAGAGTTTTTAGAAAGGTCCCTCTGGCGGCTGCTATATCGAGAACCACCTAGAGAAGGAGCAAGATTGGCTACTGCAATAGTCCTAGTAGGAGGTGATGATACTTTATGGGGGAGGGGGAGGGGAGAAGGGACAAGAGTGGAGAGAAGTGGATTAAAGTGGGTAGATTACTGGTAAAGCTAAAGACCAATAAATAGAAGGAATGGGGGTGGGGTGGGGAATCCAGGTCCCTGATGCAAATGATTGCATTCATTAACAATAGTTATTGAGGAGTTTCTACACACTCCGCATTGTGCTGGGTACTAGGGTTAACAGATGACTAAGATGCCACACTATTCCCCTTACTAACCTACTCCACACCTCACTTCTCCTGCCTCTAGCACAGTTTGGCATAAAAATCAAGAACACAGGTTCTGGACTTCCCTGGCAGCGCAGTGGTTAAGAATCTGCCTGCCAATGCAGGGGACATGGGTACAAGCCCTGGTCAAGGAAGATCCCATATGTCGCAGAGCAACTAAGCCCATGCGCCACAACTACTGAGCCTGTGCTCTAGAACCTGCAAGCCACAACTACCAAAGCCCACGTGCCTAGAGCCCATTCTCCACTACAAGAGAAGCCAATTGCAATGAGAAGCCTGTGCACCGGAATGGAGAGTAGCCCCCGCTCACCACAACTACAGAAAGTCTGCACACAGCAACAAAGACCCAACACAGCCATAAATAAATTAATTAATTAATTAATTAATTTAAAAAAAAAAAAAGAAGAACACAGGTTCTGGAGTCAACTTAGCCAGGTTCAAATCCCACCACTTACTCATTCTGTGACCTTGTGCAAATTTACTAAACTTTCCATGTCCCAGTTTTTTCACTTGAGAAAGGGGAAATGGTAAATGGCTATCCTGTAGGTTATTGTTAAAACTGAAGGAAACAATATATGTAACGTGTATGGCACAGTCTGACACACAGTAAGCTCTCAATTAAAAAACAGCTCTTACAATTATGATTGTAGTTGGAACTGTCTATTCTCGATGCACACTGACCAACCTACAGAACCAATGGAAATGCAACAGAGTGAAAAAAAAAACAAAAAGAAACTGGAAGATCAAAGAAAACAGAGAGGGAAGGAAATTACCATATCAGGACCTTAAAGGGATGATTTTTTTAAAAGACCAAGCTGGACTCTCTCCCACCTTGGACACTATTTGAAGCTGCATTAAGTTACAATGCACCCGGGGAAGTTTTACAACTGAAACCCTGATTTATTACATGCTTACACACAGGGAAAATCTGTACCCTCTGTGGGCTCTCAAACGTTGATCACGAAACCAATGGAATCAATTCCAGCCATTCCAGCAGGGACAGAATGTCGTGGCAAATGCTCTCCTGGCGTGTCCCGCCAATGACATCGCCTGACATTTTGTCCTGGACAATCTACCACCCCAAGGAGGCTAACCGTTGACCATTTACATAAGTGTTCAAGTAAAATTACCTTTAAGGGGCACATGTTCAACTTATTCATGGTACTTCAGAAATATCTATATTATGCTAATGTTCTTGGGGGATCTCCCTGAACACAGCAATGAAATACCCACTGGCAAATGGAATAAAGGTTGACTTACACATCTGACACCATCTACAAAATTCATAAAACATTACATACATTTCCACGATACTGCCCCTCAAGTAGTCATGCAATTATTCAACACATGTCTTCTGAGGGGCAGGAACCATGTTTGGTTTACTACTGTATCCCTAGAACCTAGTAGAATAAATAGTCCATGGTTCAGGAATAAAGACGCAGACGTAGAGAATCGACTTGAGGACACAGGGAGGGGGAAGGGTAAGCTGGGACGAAGTGAGAGAGTGGCACGGACATATATACACTACCAATGTAAAATAGATAGCTAGTGGGAAGTAGCCACATGGCACAGGGAGATCAGCTCGGTGCTTTGTGACCACCTAGAGGGGTGGGATAGGGAGGGTGGGAGGGAGACGCAAGAGGGAGGAGATATGGGGATATACGTGTATGTATAGCTGATTCACTTCGTTATAAAGCAGCAACTAACACACCATTGTAAAGCAATTATACTCCAATAAAGATGTTTAAAAAAAAAAAGCCCATGGTTGATGTTCATATGTTTAAAATGGATTAATCTATAATGTGTAAGCAACTCTCTTGTTCACATTTGTACTATTCAGATATGTATCCTAAGTGCATATACATATATAAATCCACATGTATAAACACACACATATATACATAAATGCATATATACACCGAAACCCTAAATTTAAACACAAACTAAGAATTGGTAGCAGAGAAAAAAGAAAGATACTATTTTTTAACACGAAACGCTGAGTGCAGAACAGAAATATTAACTGTACCCCAATACAATTCAAATCTTAATTACTACTCCTAGCCCCAAATTCCAGCAAATCAACTAGAGTCATCAGAATTCTTACTGACCTTTTTCAAAGACAACCTTAACTAAAATGGAACTTAAAACTATCAAATATCCAAGTGACAGCCAACTTTTTCTTTGTTTTTTTTTGGTCTAAATTTGGGCCTCAATCTTTTTTGAAGGAAAAATTCAATCACTATGTTGAACATGTTAGAGAAGAGATAAGAGGTTTTACTTGTTATCCTGTCCAAACTCAGCTGAAGAAAAGTAGAACCACTGTTTTATCACAGTCAGAATTCTTCTTGTTTTATTTGGGTATCAAATGTTTTATTGCCCCCAAAGCACATCACTTTCGTATATCTTTCCTTCTGATAGTTATTGCTCTTTTCAATAAACTACTTCTACTCACCACCCTCACAATAGTTAACATTTGAGGACTTAATACATGCCAAGGACTATACTGACCCATGAACTACGCCCCTACATACAATTTAGGAAGCACCTACCCTTCATGTTTTACTGTGATCCCAGCCAATGGTTCCCAAACCTATATCCCTATCTTAAGCACCTGGGGACATTTCTCCCCACTCCATCTCCTTAAAATCAACTCAGGAGCATTTAAAAATACAAATGTCAAGAATCTTGACATCAATGACTGAGACTCTCCAAAGGCATCGTTTTGAATTCCATATTTTTAAAAAAATTCTCATAAAGGACTATTGTGAAGTAAGGCCTGGGAACCACTATTATACAACATAATATACATAATTATATATAATATATTCTATGTAAAGTATCTCTCCAAGAGTGACAGAAAAACACCCAAGAATGTAAGTTCCCTTTATTTGTTGAATAAAGAAGTCTTTACTTGAATAGTTCGATATATTAAAGTGTTCACTTGGAGTTTCAATGGATATGCTTTGAATGTTGAGTGAAAGCCTTGATTCACCAGTATCATGAAAGTGATTACAAAACTCACAAACTACTCTCCAGAGGAACAAACACGTCCCCTCTTTTCCCCACATGCCATCGTGTTCACGCTCTGGAAAAAGATGCCACCGAAAGGCCCTTTTACTCAAACATTTATTGATGCACGCAGCATTTGCGAGACATCTCTCAAGTGCTGTGGGGAAGATAAACAGGAAGATGCAAGAGGCTCTGCTTCTCTGGGGTGAGCCCCAGAGAAACCCCAAACTCACGTACACAGGCCCATGGTAAGAGGGAGGAGGAAGGACAGAATGGCTGCTCCAGGGGCTCCTTCCCAGGGGAGCTCCTTCCCACCTTTCAGATGAGGTCTCACAGGTTTTCTGTTTCTTCCCTAGGGAGGGCTTCCCCTGCCCCCTATCCTACCTAAAGCAGGAACACCCACTTCTGCTATTTACTCTCCCAGTAAATGTTTTTTTCTTTCTTTTATAGCACTTACTCCAACTTCTAATCATTTTATTTGTTTGTCTTTCATCCTTGAGGGCAGGGTTCTTCCTTTGTATTTATTTCATTCTCGGTGCCTGGGATAAAGTAAGTGCTCAATAAATTTTTGCTAGATGGATGGATGGGTGGGTGGGTGGATGGATGGATGGATGGATAAATGGATGGAAGAATGGATGGATGAGTGACAAAATGAAAAAGATCAGGTAATGAAGGAGCTATGAAATATAATTTGATGATGGCATTTAATTAATTAGGAAGTCAATAGGTATAAGTGGGACTCACAATTGTATACTTTTCATTTGGAAGCTTTTAGTTGCTGAACACAACTCACTTTTATGGATAAAGTATTAGGATACAGAGTTACAAGGAACTGGCAACCCAGCAGTTCTAATTTGAACCCCTCACAGCATGACTGAGGGCAATTTTTAATGACTACTTACCTGCAGAAATAAGTGTTCAGTACCACTCAATAACGTTTACCTCTTTCACCCTGTTTCTTCTTCTTTTTTTTTTTTTCTACTACCAGGAGAAGATCTCCCTGTAACAATGATGGTACAGCACCTTCTGAAAGACAGCTCATTGTACCTGGCTCACAAAGAAGCCCTTTAAGGTTGAAAAGGAAAATGCAGACAAGACCAAGATGACCCCATGTAAACTTAATCTAGGCTCATGTCAACATTATGAAAGAAATGTTAGATGCTTATACAAATATCCAGAAGAAAAAAATAATGTTTTTTTTTAAACTGTTTAGAAAACTCTGTCCTGAGAATACAGATATAATCTACAAAGAGACATCTCAAATGCTGTCAAAGTAAATCTCTGAGCAATTAATGAAGGGAGAAATAGATGAAATGATAGCTTGGTCTTTCATAAATAATCAATACGAGAGATTAGTTCCTTCCCTTGAGCTCTCTGATATTATCTGTTAGAGTTCACTTCAAAACAAATACTTGCTCTGCATTAAAGGCCATTCAGGAGCTGTCTCTTTGTTCTCTATAAATGGCAGCAGGGTATTTTCAATAAGCAGACCACAATCTACAAAATAAGCCAAGTTTGTGAGACTACACAAACTTGAGGAGGGAAACACTGATTTGAGATTATGCCACTTTGATGGCATTTCCTCAAAGGAGAAATTTAGTAAAAATGCAATTACTTTCCTTATCTAAGTAAATATATAGGAAAAGATAATGCTGTTGTCATGCGGTGGGGGGCGGGGTGCACAAAGTTACACTACGACTTTATAAGAAGTGAAATTTTCGCCTTCAGGACTTTTCACTTATTTAAAAAGAAAAATGTGGACTTGTCTTTTACTGTAGTAACTCCTTTTTTAAAAGTAATTAAAGCCTGAAGAGCAAATAAGCACATAGGGTGTGTCTGCCATCCTCCTAACAGTGTTGAGGACATAAGCAGGAGAGTTCAACCCCATCGTCATCAACAAAGACATCAGTTTCGTCCTTCTTCCAAGCAAGAGTCAAGATACTGAAGTATTTTAAAGCAACACAATATTCAGCTATTAGAAGTGGCCTCCACAGACCACCTTAGCTGAGGTCCTGGCTACAAAGCAGGTAAATCCATCCCTCCCCAGCTTCCCTCTCTGAGACACCGAGGCATCAGCAGCTCAAAGAACCACCTAATCCTTTATTGTCCAAGGGGGAACTGGAAAAGGGATGAAAATAAAGAAGAAGGGTACTCTGTCAGTTAGACTTTCTATTCCATTCATGTAAATCCCATATTTGTATTCCAAAAACTGAGCTGAAGGTACAGACAGACTGTTTCTCATGGAAAATCACAGTGCTATGGTGGAAGGTGCTACGAAAGTGTGTCAGGTGTGAAAGCTCTCATTTGTACAACATGTGGTAAGAATCCAGGGCAGCGACTTTGGCCTGTGAGCAGAAAACCTCTGAGAGGTCCACTATTTCATAAATAAGTAAACAACTGATAAGTCTCTCTTAACAGACGTAAACTTAGCACCGTTTTTCAACTGGAGACAGCATAGTGTGGTGGTGTACTGTAGACACACACATACCCCATGCACTATGTAAGCTCAGGAAAGGTCTAGAGATACTTGTGAATAACATATTCATTCATAGTGAAGAACTAAAAGCTAAGATGTTGATGGCGATCTGAAACTTCTTCTGATAGTGGACAACTTCCAATGCTTTTTCAATGACTGTCTTAGCTACAGACAAAATTGCTAGCCCAGGGAACCTTCAGCTCTGACTCGATGTGTCAGTTACGTTTTTAATTTGTATTTTTACTATATAAACATACTCAGAAGTCAAGCAGGAAATAGTGTATTTAAATAAGCAAAAGTATAACAAATCAAACCTCTCTGTGTTCAGAAGATCACCATAGGTTAAATTTATGTCCATAATCAAGTTTCCCAAACTTCTAAAGCATCTCAATACTCACTCTTATATTAATGACATCCTGTTTCAGTTATGCTGAGCAAATAGGATTTGAAATGAGAAAAATGATATTTGCACAGAAATCCTTCCTGTCTGTTGATTAAATCTAATCAATCATCATAAACTTGATACACATTAGCATTCTGAATCTAATTTACACACTAGGGAGTCCTATAATCAAAGCGTATATTTATGTTGATAGTAAAATGTTAAAGTAACCAATATTTTAAATTAATAGCCTCTGTAGTTTCAAGTAATACTGCTATGCAGTAACATAAAAATGAAATCTTTGCTTGAAAAAATTAAGCTATATGTTCTTAAAAAATAAAAAATAGTGCCTAACCAAAACTACCTAATTCTCACTTTGACATTTACCAAGTATTTATTACCTGCCAGCTATTACAGATGAGGCTGGTGATGGAGCTGCAGAGAATCACCACCACTCCCATTCAAGCTTATTAAGCTCCTCATATCAAACAATGCTGGCTCATTTTTTAAAAATATGGACAAAATCATGAGTAAAAGATAGAAAAATAGAAAGATTTTTATTAAAACTCATTCATTCAACAAATATTTATTGAGCACCTACTACTTTCCAGGCACTACTCAACATGCTTGAGGTACATCAATAATATATCATAGCCCTTAAACTCTGAAGACAGAAATGTTTTGGAGTAACTCTGAATGCTCAAATCATTTATTAATTTAAACAGACAATTTGGAAGTTGCATGAATTTGCCATCTTTACGTGCCATCCACAATGATATTCCCATTAATAAGGACATCTGCTTTCTAATACTGGATTAAGGATCAACGCGTTCTCATTTCCTAGTGTGCCAGGCAGGGAATTTGAAAATCTGAAAATCTGAAAAAATGAGATTGTGTCTCTGCCTCTTTAAAAAAAAAAAGAGGGGGGAAGAGAAAAGACAGAGAATTCATCATATCATCACACTGATAACTGTACCTTTATTTTATCTCTTTTTATTTAAATAAAGAAACAGGGACAAGGAGTGAGGTAACTTGCCTAGAGTCAAGATGTTGATGAGCTGCAGATCTAGGGTTTGAAACTCCAGGGCCCACACGCCTCTCGCTAGGGTTCTCTGTGCCAAGTTTCTGTGAGCCACTCAACAATCACAGAAGCAAACTAATTCTAAAATTAGAACCTTGCAATGGAGCCACCTCTTTAGTGGTCTGTTCCCCACACCCCACACTAGAGTCTGAATTCCATGAAGGCATAAACCATGCCTGTTTAGTTCACCTCTTCATTCTTTAACCAGGCACAATTCCAGACCCAGAGAAAGAACCCAGTAACTATTTGTCAATGGGTTAAATGATTAATGAATCGACCATGGTGCTTTTTCTGGTCACTTCTGACTGTAATCTACCTTTACAAAAAAACAAAAACAGGAATGAAGCAGGCTTCCCTGAATATTTATACCAAGCATTGAGTTAAATTAATGGCATTCACTAGAAATGTAAAGAAACACATAATGTTTACTCTCAAATAACTTAATCTAGTTGAAAAAAAGGGGAGAAAATGTGAAATATCAGCACAATTTCTACTTTTTAATGGGAGAAGTAAGGAAGTACTCAGAAAAGAAAGAATTACTCAAAAAGGCTTTCGATGGGAAACAAGGCCTTTGGAGATTGGGGTAGCATGACAAACTTCCTTTGGCAAAGATGGTAAATCGTGAGCAAAGTTTCTCAAAGTGTGGGATACAGGATGGTCTCAAATGGAGACACACAGACTCCACATTCAATGACCACGGAATTACACAGTGAGAAAGGTCCTTTCCAATTTCTTTCATCCCAGGAAAAGTGTCTTTTTGATGCTAATGTGTCTTCAATCTCGAAACACTTGCCTTTTGTAACAAAAACAGCTCAGATCTCATACTCAGGCCCTTCTAGACCACACACCTAGTCAGGATCTAACAGTTTTCTTCCAATTTCATTATATTTATTTTACACATATATCCATCTGTCGTTGCCATTTACTATAGCATTTCCTTTAAATATATTTTTTTAATTTATTTAAGCTTCCATATGGAATATGGGGGCAAAGGTCATGAAGTTAGTATGAGCATGGCTCAAATTTGGGAACCCTGATTGAGAGAAATGAAGAATGTGTCAGAATCCTTCAGTGGAAACAAGATTAAACACAGCCCAGAAATAGTGGCTACTCTATTGCAGTGAGAAGCGAACAGCTACAAAGAATTCCAGTCTGATAAAGAAAATCATCTAGGGCTCTGAAATCATAGTACGTGGGCCTAGCCCTAATCACTTCCTAACTGTGGAAAGTGAACATGACTGACAGATATGATTCCATACAGGAAAACTAGGGGCCAGGCCAGTAGGACCGAGAATATCACAATGGAAGTGACGCCATGATTGTTGATAGTGCCTGTAAACAAGACCTCCGTCCAGAAAAAAAAAAAGGCAAGGCTGTTAGAACAAAATGTTAGGCATGCTGTATTTCAATATATAATGACCTCTCCTCTCACACTGTGAAGGTCACTTCTGCCTGTGTTATCTCCTGGGGCACAAATATAGCTTATAGCCCAGTTTTGTTTTGGTTTGCCTTTTTTCTTATTTCATAATAAAGTACCAGAGGAGACTCCCAGTAGAGTTGTTGGAGTTTTTTTTTTCCCTAGCTGTATAATATTTTTATACACTAGATGGAGCCAACTTTATAATGCTTTGGGATTCACATACAGGTTTGTGCTGGACATGAAAAAAATGCATACAAAAAGTTATGGGGACAGCCATGTACCACCTAAATATATTTTAATTTAAATTTTGAAGATCAAAGTTTTAATTTTAAAGATCAAAAGGTCCCATCATTTTACCACCCTGCAAATGTTCCATAACTCCTAAGCCCAAATTAATATCAAACTATCAATAATGCTGTAAAAACGTTTGAAATATGATCATCTTATAGTTCACTGGCACTTTTAACTTTGGTTTAACATGGGTTTATTATAGTGTTTTAAACTGACAATTTCAAAAAATATTTCTTTTCCTTTGCTTTGGGAGAAATGGAAGCAATTTATAAATGCAATAAGCATGAGTCTCTCATCAGACCCATGAAGTAAAGACTACCTCTAGGGTAGGTGGGATCAGAGCAAAGAGAGTGGCAGGTATAGAGAGAATATAGAAAACAGTCACCAGCATGGAGTGAAACGGCCAAGGCACTTGCAAGAGGACGGCTGATCTCCAGGACCAGGGAAGGTCCACTGCCCAAAGACAAGAATATACCTCTAACTTGGAGCCAGGATGGGGCAGCAGGGAAGTAAGGCGAAGGTTACGCTGATGATTCTCTCCTGTCAGTCATGGTAACTCAATGCCTTTTCACTGAATCCTATCCTTTAAAATCGTGGTTCTCAAACGGCACAGTCTTGTCCTCAGGGGACATGTGACAATGTCTGGAGCCATTTCTGGTTGTTACAGACGGGGAGGCCGGTGCTACTGGCATCTAGAGGCAGAGACCAGGGTGCTGTTAAACACCTTACAAGGCCTAGCACGCCCCTCACAATAAAGACTACCCAGCCCCAAATGTTTAATAGCGCTGCGCGTGAGAAACTCTATTTTAAAGTAAGCAGCTCTCCCATACAGGAGACAGAGTAGTTCTAACTCACTGTAAGTGTTAAATAAATAAGCAAAAACTTCAGTGTGTCTACCAGACAGCTTTTAAAGTCGGTGGGACACAGTACACTGGCATACTTGAGTTACATATGCCACAGTATTTTGTCAACGTGAAAAAATTATGTTGAGTGATTAAAGCCACAGCACAGAGGGTAAGGATTAAGGAGGAATAGATCAATAAATTGAAGATTATGGACACAATGGATTAAGTACACAACAGTGAAAATGAATAAACTACAGCTATATGCCTCTACATGTTTCAAATCAAAAACAATGCTGAAAAAGGCAAGTCACACAGAATACTGCCATATGGCTCCACTGTTTATATCCAAGTCTAGTTTAGACATGCAGTCATAGATAGCAACACTGAACCGTAATGAAAAGCAAGGGAGTGATGAGCGTAAAATTCAGGGTGGTGGTGAACTCAGTTGGGGGTAGGATACAGAGGAGGATGTAATCAAAGGTGAGGCTTCTAGAGTATTTTATATCTCAGGATGAATAGTGGGGACATGGTTATTCATCTTATTGTTCTTTACTTAACTGATAGGTTTTAGGTGCTCTTCTATGTGTATATTTCACATTTTTTTTGAAGGATTAAAAAGGAGTATAAGGACAGTGAAGATATAGAGATAACAAGCATAGCCCACTCATTAAGGATAATTTTGACCTATCTGGCTAAGGTACCATCAGGTCAGAGGTATCTCTCACTCTCCTTTGCCCTTAACCCTCCACTGTCTGGTCACTTATCATATGTTACCTGTCAACACCACACTGCATCTCCTCTGCCCTCACAGTTATTCTGCCATGATCCAGCTCTGGCCTGGACTGCTAAGTTGCTCTCCCCACTCCCTGCAGTACATCCTAAACCTACCACTAGATAACTCTTCCTAAAGCATGGCTTTGCTGCTTTCATGCTACTACTTTATTTTTTTTTTCTGTTTTTATTGGAGTATAGTTGATTTACAATGCTGTGTTAGTTTCTGCTGTACAGCAACGTGAATCATTTATACATATATCCACTTTTTTAGATTCTTTTCCCCTATAGGTCATTACAGAGTATTAAGAGTTCCCTGTGCTATACAGCAGGTCCGTATTAGTTATCTACTTTATATATAGTAGTGTGTATATGTCAATCCCAAATCTCCCAATTTTTCCCTCCCCCACTTTTCGCCCTGGTAACCATAAGTTTGTTTTCTACATCTGTGACTCTGTTTCTGTTTTGTAGATAAGTTCATTTGTACCTTTCTTTAGATTCCACATATAAGTGCTATATCATAGGATATCTGTCTTTGTCTGACTTACCTCACCTAGTATGATGATCTCTAGGTTCATCCATGTTGCTGCAAAAGGCAGTATTTCATTTTCCATGCTACTACTTTACTAAAATTAATGGTTTATCAGCACAGAATGAATGAATTTCAAATGTCTTATTTAGACTGGCAATCAAGGCCAACTTATCTTTCTAGTCTCAACGATTGTAACTAGTGCAAACATTACAAACAACATACAGTAGTCCCCCACCTCTTATCCACGGAAGATACTTTCCAAGACCCCTAATGGATGAGTAGTACTGAACTCTATATATATTATGCTTTTTCCTACGCATACGTATCTAGGATAAAGTTCAATTTATAAATCACGCACAGTAAGAGAATATCTGAATCACCCGCATCACTATTCTTGCACTCTGGGGCCATCAGTAAGTAAAATAAGGGCTACTTGAACACGACAGTCAATCTGATAACCTAGATGGCTACTAAGTTACTAACAGACTGGATATGCTGGACAAAGGGATGATTCACGTCTGGGGCAGGACGGCACAGGACAGCGCGAGATTTCATCACACTACGCAGAATGGTGTGCAACTGAAAACTTCTGAATTGTTTATTTCTGGAATTTTCCATTTAATATTTTTGGATGGTGGTGGACTATGGATAACTAAATCTGTGGATAACAGGGAACTACTGCACGCATCCTCTAACCCCAGCTGTATGCTCTTGATTAAATTGTTCCTCTTGCCTGGAATACCTGTCATGCACTCACCATCCCTTTCTACCAAGATCCTACACATTCTCCAGTAAAATGAAACAGAGGTTCGTTACTAAATGTTGGCGAGGAATAGTGCCACTGGAACACTCAGATGCTGCTGCTGTGGGTGTAAATTGGTACAAAGACTTTGGAAACGGTTTGTAGTATACACCAAAGCTGGACATATGCATGCTTTATAACCCAATAATTCCACTCTTTGGCACATAGCAAACAGAAATGTACATGCATGTTCACCAAAAAGCATATAGCAGTAATGTTCGTAACAGCACCGCTCGTAACAGTGCAAAACTGTAGGCAAACCAAATGCCCATCAACAGTAGAAGAGATAGTGATATAGTCACACAACAGAATATTCCATGGGAATAAACTATTGCCACATATGACAAACAGGGATGAATCTCACATACATAATGTTGGGCAAAGGAATCCAGACATGGCAGTACAGGCTGTAGTGTTCCATTTGTATAAAGTTAAATAACACCCAGACAGCATTAATCTATGTTAGAAGTCAGGATGGTGATTATACCCGGGGAAGGGTTGACTAGCAGAAGGTGCAAGGATGCTAGTAATGGTCTGTCTCATAGACTGGATTACTCCATGAAAATTCATCAGGCAGTACACATAAGATGTGTATACTTTTCTATAGGAATGTTATACTTTGATTAAAAGTTTACTAAAAAACATTTTAATAATCGACCCATTCTTCAAAATTATATTAATACCTTGACAAACCTTCCTCACTTTAACAAAAATCATCCATGATCCCAGCTAGATGCCTTTTTTCCTCTGTCTAGATTTCCATGATACAAATGTAATGTTCCCTTTTATTTTTTTGTGCATGTTTACCAAAGTTGACTGTTACGCCACTGAGCATATAGACCAGTACTTTCTTTTCTGATTTCCTATAAAGCACTGACTTCTAGTAGCTAATCAAAAGATACTTATGGGATTTTAATGACATGCATTGCCCCTTTCAAAACAAGTCCACATTTCTCTCTCAGTGTGTTGGGTACACGCTGTCATTCTTTTTTAAAAATATTGTTCTTAATTTATATAACATTAAAATTCACCTTTTTGCTGTACAGTTCTAGAGGTTTTGAAATGCATAAATTCATGTAACCACCACCACAATCAAGATACAGAACAGTTCCATCATTTCAAACACTCCTTAGGCTGCCCCTGGGGAGTCAAAACATCACCCAACCCCATGCCCCAGAAATCACCTATTTTTCTATTCCTATAGTTTTGTCTTTTCCAGAACGTCATATAAATGGGATCATTTAATACAGAGACTTTTGAGTCTGGCTCCTTTCTCTTAGCAAGTACATTTGAGATCAATCCATGTTGCAGCAGGTGTCGGTACCTATTTGCAAATTAATATTCCATTGTATAGACGAACCATGGCTTATTTATCCTTTCACCAGTGGAAGGACATTTGGGCTGTCTCCAGTTTTTGATGATGGTGATTAAAGCTGCTACACTTTTTTTTAAAGACATTTTTTTAAAAAAAATAGTATTTGCAAACGACTTACTAAAGGTCATACATTTACCAGTGATGAAAAGAAACGGTATACACTCGTAAAAAACTCTGGGAAAATAGGAGTCAACAATTTTTCCCCTTATGTCAATGAACCCAGCTCACAATATATTTTCTGTAAAGAGATTTCAAACTCCCTTTTCTATATTTAGTGCACAGTAATGAGCCAGAGTTCATAACTATCCAACTAAAGCACTTTTCTAGAGGCTGCTTCTTGCCAATGTGACCCTATGGCCGCACTACTATAAATAACATGTATGCCTTGATCTGTGTACAGCTATTCATCAGTGCTACGTAAATAAGTGATTATGCCCTGCCGGCCTCTGCCTTTCATCTGACCTACTGGACTTACCTGCGATGCACAGAGGGGACAGTAAGTGACAGGCCTGGCACTCAGGGGCTCCAAGACATGCAAGGAAAAGGGCTACTTCAACGATTATGCAGAAGGGTGGCTACAGCTGCACTTTTTTTCTGTTGATTTAAACACAAAAAGCATATGTCCAAATCCTCGGGGGCAGAGTGACCATATCACAAAATTTCCATTAGCTGGCATTTCAAGGTATCCATCTATGAAGCCTGAGCCACTACACAGCCAGGGTCGAGGTCACAGGGAAAGGAAATGTCCAAGAACAACTTTTCAGGGACGTCTCTGAGCTGCACCTGCCACCTTGGCTAGAGAAAACACGTTGGTTTTAAGCTTTGAAAACTCAAAGTGGCATGATAAATCTTTTTGTAATACCTCCATGATAGTAACTAGAAAAATCATGAGACTCTCATCCTCCAGCCTCTTTCAAAAGTTCTTACTAATAATAATAGCAGCTAATTATGGGAGGTATGCTACGCACTCCTGTGCTAAGCTAATAATAATAACAGCTAATTATGGGAGGTATGCTACGCACTCCTGTGCTAAGCATTTTACATACCATACCTTGATTTATTCCTCAATAACAACCCACTAACTTAAACACTGTGATGATGTCCCTTTTACCAATGAGAAGAGTGAGGCTCTGAGAGACTGCATCACTTGCTGAAGAGTTTGCAGAGAAGGAATTCAATCCAAGGCACAGTCTGATTCTAGAGCCTGTGTTCTTAACCCACAGGCTATAGCCATGGCTCTACTTATAGAGATATTTACTTATTCATTATTTACTCAAAAATATTATATTATTATAGCCATCTAAGGAAATAAATTGGAATGAGATATGCTCCCCACCCCCTCTAGGTGCTCATTACTTGGAGGAGGGCAGAGAATCCGATAAATAATAATACCTTAACCTTTTTGGTCACATACTTTTCTGAGACTCATATGAAAACTACGGACTGCCTCCAGAAAAAATTCACACAGGCACAGACACACAAACCTGAATGCTTGTAGCCACAGCCTAGGAATCCCTGGAACACTTAACTAGCTGACTGTTAGCTGCAAAGGGTTTTGATTAAGAGAGGAGCAAAGTATTGTGAGAACTCAAAGGGGAAAGCTCAGGGTACGGAAGTCCTGAAGACAGAGATGCATTAGGCAAAGAAGGAAGGAAGGGGGCCTTCGATGAAGAGATGCATGTTTCAGAACGCTGGTGGGAGGACAAAGGTCTAAAGAGGAAAGGGGAGGGAAGCAGGGAATTAGGTAGCAGATCATTAAAATATTCCAGACAAGAGTTTCCTATTTCTAGGAAGGATGGGGTGAGAATGAGGTATGAGTCCAGGCTCTGGGGTCAGAAAGAACTGGGTTCACATCTTGTACTACATATATGTGCAATGCAATACCACTTATCCATAAAAAGATATGAAATCTTGCCATCTTCAACCACATGGATGGGCATTATGGATATTATGCTAAGTAAAATAAGGCAAACAGAGAAAGACAAATACCATATGATTTCACTCATACGTGACATTCTTTTAACATGAACAAACCAAATCAAACAAAAACAAACATATAGATACAGAGACCAGAGCAGTGTTTACCAGAGGGGAAGGGGGTGGGGGAAGGCAAAATGGGTAAAGGGGGGACAACAGTATGGTGACAGATGGAAACTAAACTTGGTGGTGGGCACACTGCAGCGTATACAGAAACCGAAATACAATACTGTACGTACGAAACTTACATGTTATAAACCAATAAAAAACATATAAACACAGGCAGACCTCAGAGATATTGTGGGTTTGGTTCCAGACCATCACATGAATTGTTTGGTTTCCCACTGCATATCAAAGTTATGTTTACACTATACTGTAGTCTATTAAGTGTGCAACCGTACTACGTCTAAAGGAAGAATACATCTTAATTTTAAAAGCTTTTATTGCTAAAAAATGTTAGCCTTCATCTGAATCTTCAGTAAGTTGTAATCTTTTTGCCATAGTAACATCAAAGATCACTGATCACAGACCACCATAACAAATATAATGAAAATGTTCAAATATTACAAGAAATACCAAATGTGACATATAGACACAAAGTGAGCAAATGCTATTGGAAAAATGGTGCTGATAGACTTGCTCGAGGCAGGTTTGCCACAAACCTTCAATTTGTAAAAAAGCCATTAAAAAAGTTTAGCATAGGGCTTCCCTGGTGGCGCAGTGGTTGAGAGCCCGCCTGCCGATGCAGGGGACAGGGGTTCGTGCCCCGGGCCGGGAAGATCCCACATGCCGCGGAGCGGGTAGGCCCATGAGCCATGGCCGCTGAGCCTGCGCGTCCGGAGCCTGTGCTCCGCAACAGAAGAGGCCACAACAGTGAGAGGCCCGCGTACCGCAAAAAAAAAAAAAAAAAAAGTGTAAAAAAGCCAATATCTGCAAAATGCAATAAATCGAAGCGCAATAAAACAAGATGTGCCTATTAAGTCCCCTGCAATGAGAAAGAACGAAAGAGGGAGGGAGGGAAGGAGGAAGAGAGAGACGAAGGAAGGAAGGAAGGAAGGGAGGGAGGGAGGGAGGGAGGGAGGAAGGAAGGAAGGAAGGGAAGAAGGAAAGAACTGAGTTCAAATCCAAGTTCTCCCCCCCCTCATTAGCTATACAGCCACGGGAAAATTAAACCCCTCTAAGCCTGTTTCCTTGTCTGTAAAATGGGGACAAGAAGAGCCCCAACTTCACAGACTGTTGTAAGACAATCCACGGAATAATGCATGATACCCACTTGACACACTGAATATGTGTGAGCATTGAATACAGTGTAGCCATTATTATTAACAACTTCATCATTATCACCATCATTTTCACCCTGGCCTGATGCTAACATGGCTTCCCCAAAAGAACTCCTCCAAAACCGCACCAGAAAAGAACTCCCTGATTCATGTTTGGGCCAACCTGCTACATTCTTAGACCCATGAGGCACTGTAGAAGGATCCTTGACCAAATAAAGCCGCAGTGCAAAAAGCCACCATTAAAATACTCTCCTTGTAAACTCCTTGTACACTCACACGCAATTATTTATTCTCGTTAATCACATAAATACGTTAGAAGCACACTCTAGAGTAGGGGGAAAACCAATTAGGACAATCGTTGGGATATGGTGGGAGGGTATTTTTGAATATCATCAGTGTCTTCTCTTCTATTATGTGAGCATAGAGATTACCAAGAGCTAGACAGACATTACATGCTATTGTCAATACTATCATGTCCATAACAAGAATCTAAAGACATAAATTCTTGCAAAGCCTTTCTGTACCCAGTTCATCTATGTCACCATTCACGGCATTACTACGTAGAAAAGGAAAATGGTACAAAATATTATACCCAGTTCTTCTTAATCACTGTGTTTTCAGTAATATTTTATTTTAGATTCTTCA
The DNA here is from genome assembly GCF_003031525.2 of Neophocaena asiaeorientalis asiaeorientalis. Classification (NCBI taxonomy): domain Eukaryota; kingdom Metazoa; phylum Chordata; class Mammalia; order Artiodactyla; family Phocoenidae; genus Neophocaena; species Neophocaena asiaeorientalis. The sequence continues at coordinate 11,134,537 of NW_020173397.1, forward strand.
CGCAGTCTAGGAGCTAACATAAAAGTAACACACTGGAACCCATCCATGAATGCTCGAGGAAATGTGCACAGAGTATTTTGTTTTGATTCCTCAGCCATGGTAATAGACAGAATATTCATGAAACCCTTGTACTTAAAAATGTTCCATGGCCAGCCAATATTTGCCAGAATGATACTGCCATATAGTCAGCAATGGAAAAATAAAGTCATGAGAAAACACAACCATTCTCATCTTTCCCAGAAAGATGGCCAGGATATCTGCTTTCCTGTGCCATAGAGGCTGACACCAGCTACGAAAATCACAACGTTCCCCTCACTTGAAAGCACATACGCACGGGAAAGGAAAACAAAGGTGTTCCAATGATCTTCCCCGAACCCAACAGACTGTTAGAAATTCACCAGGCTTCCTTTCACCTTTAAATTTGTTCTCCTGAAAAAGCACAGTTAGTAAATGAGTTCATGCCATCGAAAACGCAAAAAAGTAGTAGAAAATCCAACTGTCCTAGAATAATAAAGTAGAAGAATTTGTTCGTGAGTCGGGGACAGAAGGGAGGAATCGAGGCTGACAAGAGGATAACGCTGCTAGTGCGTCATTAAACTCGAATGTGAGGGCGAGAGCTGATAGGCTGTGAAGCACATGGAATGGAATCATAGCACTTAGGATTTACACCTGTCTTACCGGAACGAAACAAAGATTTATATTAGGAAATATTCCCACATGGCTTTCAGAAAACCTGATCAATTCTCAAGAAACTGAACCAAAGCAGTCTTTGAGACGTACATAAACTAGAGACGTATAAGTTACAAATCAGACTTTTCTCTCCATCTGAAATGTGTCATCTGTGAAAGAAACTTCTATCAACATTAAGAATCATCAATTACTAATGCCACAAACACAGTCCATTTAGTGGAATTTAATTCTTTTCATACCTCTGTTTCTACACCAGCTAGTTATCCTTCTCTACAAGCAGCACACTCCAGGAGTTAAGAACACAACCCCTGGACTCAAACTTCCTGCATCTGCCACTAACTCTAATTTCTCCATCTGTAAATGAGGAACATAACTAAACGAGTTAAGGCAAGTAAGACACGCATGTTTCTGCCTGGCCTTGACACCGTTTTAATCTTTCTCATCTTCTCTAGTCCTAGTATATCTTTCTTGGGCAGAAAACAGGCAGAATGGATATCTTTGCAGAGTGATTCCAACATTGCTTTATGAAAGAAATGCAAACGTATGCCTGCTTTGATTTTATTCACTCTTTAACAAGTATTCATTAAGTTTCTACTATGAGCCCACAGGTACCCTGCTGGAAGTTGGGACATACCAATGAACAACAAAAGATACAGCAACCAAGACACAGTCCAGGCCCCTTTCCTCCATCATATATTCCTCAGTGGTGCTTTGCAGATGCAGCTTGCTGAGCATGAAGAATGTGGAGTCACCATTAAGGAAAAATTGCTAGTACGTGTGTTTCAGAGCTGGCCATGTTTACTGTCTTTAATCTGTGAACTAGTGACATACACCTAGCTAAGACCCTGCTTTTGAGAGCCTTATATGCTTCTACAACACCTTATGTGTCCATCTGTTAATTGCATATATATTTATTCAACACTTACCAAGAGCCAAAGGCCAGACTTGACCCTGGGTAGAAACTAGTGAGAAAGGCATGGTCCTTCTCCAATGTAGAATCTTGCATTTTAATGAGATTGTTTTTTTAATTGAAGTGTAGCTGATTTACAATACTGGTGTTAGTTTCAGGTGTACAGCATAGCAATTCATTTTTTTTTTGAAGATTATATTCCATTATAGGCTATTATAAGATATTGGGTATAACTCCTGTGCTATACAGTAAATCCTTGTTGCTTATCTATTTTATGTATAGTACTTTGTATCTGCGAATCCCATATAGAATCTTGCATTTTAGAGATGAGTGCACAGACGTGGTCCAGAGGGCAAACGCAACTGACCCTAATTCATACCATTAGGAAGGGCAGCACTGAATTAAAAACCATGCCTAATGCCAAATGCAAGTATGTCCCCTCCTCAGGGATTTTACTCTTCCTGCTGTCCCCTTGGCCTATAACGCTCTTCCCCAGAGGGTTGCATGGCTTACTCTTCAGTCAGTTAATTCACATCTCCATTTAAAAGGAACCTCAGAAGCGAGGTCTAACCTCTGAGCCTCAAATGAAATAGGAACTCCTCCTGGCTTTATTCCTCTTCATAGAACTTTCCACTCCTACCAGGACGTTAACTCCAATAGGGCACGTATCTTTGCCCATTTTATTCACTGCTCTATCCCCAGCACAGGGACAGCACTTGGCACAGAGTAGGTGCTCAATAAATATGTGTTGGGTGAATAAGCAGTGTTCTTTTGACCTACCCTTAGGCACACCCATGTCACTCCTGCTGAGGAAGCTTACAACCCTTAGACTGCAGAGAAGAGGGACAATGACAAAAATCCAATTCATGAAACGTGAATGCTATGGAAAGAGCTGAGTGGCTGGGAAGCATGCGGAAGGTGACTGCGGCAATAGGAAAATATGCCAAAGTGTGGTTTATGCTAAACAGCAGATGAGTTAGGGTGGTGTACCAGTGTGGCATTAAGGAACAAGAGTCACATATCGAGAAATGGAGGGACACAAGGCACATGACATTCAGCCTCAATGTCATGCAGACACAGGTGGTGTGGGAGGGTGTGGTGAACTAGATACAAACCCATCCAAGGGCGAATGTTGGCCCATATTTGCTGAGTCTTCAGATTTTTTAAAAGAATAAGTAAATCCTGAAGAGAATATAGAAATTAATGATGTCACATTTTGATCAATTCAGAGTTGTTTTCAACACTACTCAGGCTACACTAACATCTAACAGCACCATTCAGAACAGAAGGTCCCAGACCAGCAGCAACTATTGTCTTCTCTGACCCCACCCCCAGGAGTCACAGCAGTGCCACACGCAGGGCACTGAACGATGTCTTCTTGGGAGTCTTTGCAATTGGCATATAAACTCTAAGAAGGTTCATGGTTTCCTAATCTTCACTCCTAGAACTGAATGAACAAATATTCCGACTTAACTTTTCAGTTCTTTCTTTTTTTAATTTTATACTGGAGTACAGTTGATTCACAATGCTGTGTTAGTTTCAGGTGTACAGCAAAGTGATTCAGTTGTACATATACCTGTACCTATTCTTCTTCAAATTCTTTTCCCATTGAGGTTATTACAGGATATTGAGCAGAGTTCCCTGTGCTGCACAGTGGGCCCTTGTTGGTTATCTATTCTAAATATAGCCGTGCGTACATGTCAATCCCAGACTCCCAATCTACCCCTCCCCCCGTGACCCTTCTCCCCGCCCCCATTACCATAAGTTCATTCTCTAAGTCTGTGAGCCTGTTTCTGTTTTGCAATCTAAAAGAAATGATACAAATGAACTTATTTACAAAACAGAAACTTTTCAGTTCTTAATGAGAGATCATGGGATGCCAACGAATCTTAGGTACAAGACAATGTTTTCTCAGAGTCTCTATGAAGAATTACCAAAACAAAACAAAACAAAACCCCGGCAAAAAATTGCAGAGCTCTGGATGGTACTAGAATCAAGCAGACTCTAAAATAGGTCAGAGAAAGAGCTGTAATTGTTTTAAATTCTTACCAGGCAAAAAATAAAAATAAAATGATCTGAGGGGGGGAAAAAATCACACTCCTATTTTTCTTTATGTATACCTTGTTTGTTCCCCCAAACAAACTTAAAGCAGCTTACGTAAAAGCACACAACACCCCAAGATGAAACAACAGAAAACTAACATGCGCAGGGGAAGAAAACAGGATGAAAGACAATTCAAAAGAAAAAAGAATTAAAGGACCCTAGGGACAAGATTGGTTCACAAAAGGCAAATAAGAACCTGCACGTTTTTCTAAAGGTGAGTCACAAACTGCTTTCTAAGCCACGGGGCACAGAGTCCAAGGTCTACAAGGGCCAAGTGGTTAAAGTAAGGAGGTGAAACAAAGGGAAGAGTGCATGCTTTGTTTTAAGGAAAATGGCATTACTTTATTGGATCCCACGGTTGCCATGGAGACATGTGATCCCAGCATTGCCAGATCTGATTTTTCAATAGATGCTGGAAATTCAAACACACTTGTGCGAAATCTTCTCATTTTCCAATGTTGGCAAACTAGTTTTCTTTTGGTTTAAAAAAAAAAAAAAAAAAAGTATGGGTTGAAGAAAACATGCCTGTGGCCATAAAGAGGAAGAAGACATGATCAGTTACATGACTAACTATATCCATAAAATAAAACCCCAAAGTTGAGTAGAAGTACAGTCATTTGTGGTATCAAAACCAGAGAGACACTTCTCCCAAGGATCTTCATAAAGAAGACACTGGAATATCCACAAGATAGGCACCCCATACAATCAGGATTCATGGGGCTCTATCTCATGATGACCTTCCAAGGAGACCGAGAGCATAATACTAAGTGTAATGTAATAAAACTAACTGCTGGGGTTGGGGGGAAATGGGGTGGGGGGAGGGGCAAACTGTCAGGTTTAGAGATTTCTGCTGGTCTGGATTATTTCAGGTATACATTTTACAGTAGATTTCCCTTAACTATTTTTTAACCAGTGAGCACTTTTGATAAATATAAAATCCTCACGCCTTTCTTTAATGTTATTTGACAAATCAGAGTAAAAGCTACCTTGGAAAATGGTTTTTCAACTGACATTGCCTTCTTTTTTTTTTTTTTCGGTACGTGGGCCTCTCATTGTTGCGGCCTCTCCCATTGCGGAGCACAGGCTCCGGACGTGCAGGCTCAGCAGCCATAGCTCACGGGCCCAGCCACTCCGCGGCATGTGGGATCCTCCCGGACCAGGGCACGAACCCGTGTCCCCTGCATCGGCAGGCGGACTCTCAACCACTGCGCCACCAGGGAAGCCCCGACACTGCCTTCTTTCCTCATTGTTTTACTAGAGTATTCGGAATAACAGATGAACCTTTATCCTTCGGACTGTAATCCATAAATATTGGTTTTTCTCAGCAGCATTTGAGAAGTACTGAGTAGAACCAGATGCAAGGTTAGATCCCCCGACGAGGATCTGGAGTGAGGTATTCTATGGGACCATTAAGTTCAAAGCCATTTGCTTTACTGGACAGTCCATCTAGCAGTAGGATTGAACTTTGTGGATGTTGAAGAACCTGCCAGTCACCAGCCAAGGAAGGATACAAAGGTAGGACCAAATATCTCCACAAAAAAAAAAAAAAAAAAATTCTGTATCTGTTGCAGGTCACCAACAAAAGGACAAGCAAGCTCTAGTCCACACAGTGACACACAGTGATGATCCCTGGAATCCCTGGGGTGCTGAAAGGGTGGCTGGGTTCCAAACTGGGCTCTTGACATACCTAGAACTAGTGCAACTTTATTTCATCTGTCTCATGTAGAGTTAGTTCTAATGCTTGTTTTGAACATGCAAATCTGTTTAAAAACATGATTGACACATCAGGGGACAATTTGAGCATAACCCACATGAACTTGAGTTTCCTTATGTATGATTTGGTCCACAAGAAACACTAGGTGAACACAGAAAACCACACCCACCTGAGTCAGGCAGTAGAGAAATACACAAAACTCAGACACCACAAACACCTGCCCGCTACCCTCAGTTTACCATGCGTGCTGCACACCGCAACCACCCACAGCTTTGCTACAACTTTCCACCCAGTTTAAGACAGCTTCCTTCCACCACCTCACCATGGTTTACAAGCTGCCACCCTCCCCTCAGCCACCTCCCCAAGCAAACACTAGGTCTTTTCAAGGCAAACCACCAAGTTTATGTGGTGCTTGCATACTGCTTAACCATTTAGCAAGTGTAAAACTCTAATGCTTTTCTAAGGTTCCTAGCTTCCCTTTTTTTATGTTCTTGATGAAGTTTCTGAGTATTGTGCCCCAGCCCCGCTTTTCCTGTAGACTCTGTGCTACCTATTGCATGATTTTCCATCATCTAGTGATTGTTTTAGAAATGCGTATGTTGTATTAGGGAAGAACGGTCAATACTGGGATACTAAATAAAATGTTATTTGAAAGAAAATGATTTCACTAGAATGTAAGTTCTCCTCAAAGCTACCATGCTGCTCCCCCAACTCCAGGGGATACCATTCACGTCATATAAGATGTGTATCATTTTCATTATAAATTAACTAACTCGGCATTTAACAAATTGTTATGTGAAGCCTCATATGTGTCATGAAAGGACTACACTTCAAAGGATGCATGTGTTCACTTTGCAAAAGTAAAGGAAAACAAAAAAATACGTAAAAAAATAAAAATCATTCATCATCTTAATACACAAGCATTTTGATGTTCTTCCTTTCAGTTTTTTCTCTTTGCACATATAACACCACTATCCCTGCCATGTGCACTATTTTGCCTGTTCTATTTATCTTATCTTGGCTTTAAATTGGCCCGCCACTTCTAAATCAAATATGCTTACATTTCTTTAAGAAAAAAAAAAAAAACTGTTGTCAAATTGACCCAGTCATTTAACATTAACTGAGCACGTACTATCTGTTGAGCACCATGCTCTGTGACATGCAAATTAGAATATTCAATAGACTGGGCTTAACCACCTAGAGAATTTCTTAAAGTTTCCAAATTTGGCATAGTTAAAACATTTCTTGCCCTTAAGATTAATTACTATTTTCATTCTAGTTCTAAGATTGGTTAAAAATATAAATTACATAAATAGCACATTTGGAAAAGAAAATGGACTTGTATTATCAGCCACCTGCAAAGTACAGCTTCAAGAATTGCATTCTGCCCTTTTATCTGTCACCTTTCCAAATACTGTACCACCAAAATTAACGACACAAAACAAAGCTGCATTTGAATATTTCTAAGTAGTAAATACACACATTAAAGTGTCATGGTGCTCCCTTCGACAGCACATGTACTAAAATTGGAACGATACAGAGATTAGCAAGGCCCCTGCACAAGGATGACAACGCAAATTCATGAAGTGTTCCATATTTTGAAGGATATATGTATAGCTGATTCACTTTGTTATAAAGCAGAAACTAACACACCATTGTAAAGCAATTATACTCCAATAAAGATGCTAAAAAAAAAGTATTATGAAGTCTGCCTATCAATTTTCCCTCTTTATTTGTCCAGCAAGGTTATTTTAAGATTTTATTTTGTTTGTGTTTGACTATGGATTTAAGAGTTTAGTAAATTACGTGGAAGATATAGATACACATAAATATATATAGGTGTGTGTTTATGTGTATGTGTGTGTGTGTGTCTGTGTGTGTATCAAAGACTGGGCTCAAATATATATATTCTTGTATTTTCTTTTCTACAAAATGTGAAATATACATGTCATTCTATATATTTAAGTTAAACTGGCTAACAAGAAACCAGGTGTAGAAAGCTGTTTGCGGTTGTATCTTCTCTTGCCAGTTGATGAGATGCTGGGAAACACTAAGAAATGAGGGCAATAAGGACAAAATCAAAAGAGGTGAGATAATCTAGACACATAATAGGGTGCTCTAAAATCACTGATAAATGATTTACTCTTCTCTTTAAAAATTTTTTTAAATAAAATAAATTTCAAAAAAATTTTAAATAAGCGACTTGGCTAAGTCATTATTCAGGTTCCAAACCAGGGGACGGAGGGAACACTGGCAAAGGTCACAGGGTTACATCTTCATATGCCATTCAGGTGCCAGCCTCCACCACATTTTATGCTTCTCCCTCTCTCATTGAAAAAGACCACTGTCTTATTATGATAACAATTTCCAGGTGGAAGCTAAGCCTTCAGTCAAGATTCCTGTCCCTTTCCAAGTACCTGTATGTGTGTAACATGGTAGATTAAGGTGTTCCAGCTCACCCTGGGCAATAGCTTTTCTCAAACCTCACAGCAATTCATCTTGGGTACCCACAGAGGCAGTCCTGGAAAGGCAGAGTCTGAGAAGGGGTGAAAGTGCACCCCATAACTTTTCCACCAAAGCACATCTCAGCAGAGGAGCCACATCCTTGCAAGGAGCCCTGGAAGCAAGGCCTAGGAGCATGGTCTGAATTCACCGTCAGCAAGGGAGAGGTCTCCTGGCAGCCTCACGTTTCATCTCACATTCTACTCTCTAATATACCCTTGCTTTTATCAGGAGGAAACAGTTGCTAAATCACCGACCAGCTGAATTCTTGAGACTTTTGCACCCCTACCCCAAATAGTCAAGAACTATTGATGCTCTAAAAAACACGAGTCACTTTAACCTCCAGCTTCATGCAGCCTTTGGCACAGGGCTTCAGACTTCCACTAAGAAGATAAGTGTTTTGATTTTTCAAAGCCCTGATGTATTTTCTTTTTTAAAAACATCAACAGCAATTCCCTTACTCCTTTTTATCTATCAGTCTTTCTTGAGGAAGGACTACATTTAGAGCAGATCAATTTTCTCCCTCATGGGTCCTGAACATGAATGAACGGAAATCTTGAGGCAAGTTCCCTTCTGAGCCCACAGAGATGTCACTGCCACTCGGAAAAGCTACCGGCCACCGACACGCCCCGTCCTCACATCACAGTGACTCCTTCAGCTGCAGAGGAAGGGAGAAGGGCAATATATCCACAAGCACGCCTGGCAGAGATGCAATTACGCCCCTCCTGCCCCTCCAGCCCAGGCCCCTTGGCACCCTCTTCCATTTAGAGAGCTACTCAGACCCCATCATTCATCAGAGTGTCCTAAAAAGATACAAAAAAGATAAAGTCCTCAACTGTGCTAGACACCGGAAGAAAAAAAAGCAGCCACAAAATGAAAACTGCCTTTTAGAAGTAGTTATGGTTAAACATTAAAAAAAAAAAAAATCACATGATTTTGCTCCCCATACTGTAGCTAATGAAAAGGGGCATTTAGTATCCAGTGGGAAAAGCAGTGTTTTATAATTTCATCAGCAATTACTACAAAGCTCATCTGTAAGAGCTTGGCGAATCCTCACTTTTTCTGACCTCGAGAACCAACATTCTCTGAAGTCAGAATCCAGGGACTTATTCTAATGTTGAATGTTCTCCTGAGTCCCTTTAAAAGAAAAAAAAAAGAAAAATGAACTTCACATTGACTGATGCATGACATTGTTTTAATCAAAAAAAAAAAAAGTGCAAGTTGAAACCATTATAACATGTCATAAAGCATCAGTAATAGCCACTCAGCAAGAACGAAACCGTTTTTAAGGCCATAAACAAGCACATACAGCGCGCTACACCAATGTATTAGAAACATCCTCTTTAAAAGAAAGGGTCACAGAGGGCTCTGGCTCAATCACACTGCTCTCCACACGCCAGCCGTAGAACTTATATGTGACCTTTGCAATTCCCCTTGAAAATCCCTTCAGCACTCAGACATTTCACTTTAAAAATTAGGGGGAGGTGAGGTAAAGCCATAAAAATCAGTAGCAGGCACACCAGAATATGCTGGAATAAGATAAACGTCTTTCTCATAGAAGAAGTGCATGCACTATGAATGAAAAGAATCCAATGCAAAAGGCAACTAGTCACATCTCCTTAACCACTTATATTTTAAACCCAGAAAAGCAAAATTAGACTTACCCTTGGAAGCCATCCTATAGGCTGACTCAGAAACGTAGCCTGTCGACAAGCCAAAAACAGCTACAAACCGGGGCTCCAAAAACTCAGTGGGTTTAATCCTCTCATCCACCTACTAACCCCTGCTAGTACGTATGCATCTGGCTTTTGTTAAAGCACTTCTGCAAATGTACAGAGGATGAGTAATCATTCAGACTTCGTAAAACATGCCAAACCCATCACTAATAACAGTAGTTTCATTTACTCATCACATTTTTGGGTGCCTTGATTTTATTTTTTTAAGAGAAATGAGTGTTGTTGCTGATGCAAATTCCCTGCCACTAGACCATGCACACATTATCCAAAAGGCAATAGGCTGCCTGGTGTGTGTATAACTTTTTCTGGGTCCTTGTCAGCAGTCAGAAATGTTGAACTAATATGTAAAGGCATAGCCTGCTTGATAAACTGTCTTTTAACATTAATAACACCACTATTTTCCTAAATAAACCCTCCAGCCAATTCTACTCTTTCTTTCATTGAAAAAGGCAATCATTTTATTATAATAATTAGAAATACGAATAAGAAAAATAAGAGATACTGAAGCATAAATTCACCTCTCACTGTCTCCCCATCCAATCCCTTCTCTGAGAGATATTCACTGTTGACAATTTTCAATGTATCATTCCCGAAATTTCTATGTACATAGTATGCATGTATGTATACACACACACACACACACACACACACATTCTTCAGAAAAACTCTTGGGGACTGAGGAGCCTCAGACATCAGAATTTTCTAGATTTTGTAACAATAATGAAGTATATACAGAGTGTAATATCCCTAGTGAGATCAGGGCAACAGCTCATAATCAACCATATTAATTGAATAGTCATGTTTTTTGGAAGGAATATTAAGCGGGATAATAAAGACTATAAATAGCCTCGTGTCATTTCAGGGCAGGTAATTCTGCCAAGTGAGATTTTTTTTTTTAAAAAGTCATTCAACATTTAGAAACTTTTGAATTTTGGAACTGTGGATAAGGGATTTTAGCCCTATCGTTTTTCTCCCAGTTACTTACCAAGTTTTGAAAACTTTTTTTTATTAAAAAGGTTCATGATAAGAAATTTTTAAAATACATATGAATAAAATTAAAGTCACCTGTAAAATCCCACCACACAGAGAATCGAGCTTTTATTCACTCGTGTTGAGTGCCTCCTGGGAGTACAGACTCAATAATCCTTGGGCACACTAAAAAATTAAAGCAAACATAAATTCTATTTTCTTTCTTTTTTTTTTATTGGAGTATAGTTGATTTACAATGTTGTGTGAGTTTCAGGCATAGAGCAAAGTGAATCAGTTATACATATACATATATCCACTCTTCTTTTTTTTTTTAGATTCTTTTCCCATTACAGAGGCCATTACAGAGTATTGAGTGGAGCTCCCTGTGCTCTGCAGCAGGTTCTTATTAGTTATCTAGTTTATGTAGAGTAGTGTGGATATTTCAGTCCCAATCTCCCAATTTATCCCTCCCCACATCCGCTGGTAACCATAAGTTTGTATTCTACATTCGTGCCTCTATTTCTGTTTTGTAAATAAGTTCATTTGTACCCTTTATTTCTTAGACTCCACATATAAGCAATATGATGTGATATTTGTCTTTCTGTGTCTGACTGACTTCATTCAGTATGACAATCCCTAGGTCCATCCACGTTGCTGCAAATGGTATTATTTTGTTCTTTTTTATGGCTGAGTAATATTCCATTGTATATATGTATCACACCTTCTTTATCCATTCCTCTGTTGATGGGCATTTAGGTTGCTTCCATGACCTGGCTATTGTAAATAGTGATGCAATGAACACTGGGGTGCATGTATCTTTTTGAATTATGGCTTTCTCTGGGTATATGCCTAGGGGTGGGATTGCTGGGTCATATGGTAGTTCCATTTTTAGTCTTTTAAGGAACCTCCATACTGTTCTCCATAGTGGTTGTACCAATTTACATTCCCACCAACAGTGTAGGAGGGTTCCCTTTTCCAAATCCTATTTTCAAACAAGGTAGAAAGTTATACCTGTTTTTAACTAAAAATATCCACCTTGCAAAACTGTTTCTGAAAAAGATATGAACTCTTTCATTTACTCATTCATTGATTCAAACATTCATTGAGCTTCTATTATATGCCACACAATATGCTAAATACCAGGTATTTGGGTGGCCTGGATGTAGCATATAAAACTACCAGACATCAGATTAAATCTGAGTTTCAAATAAATCAGAACTATTTCAGTATAGTATGTCCCACGTTTGAGACATACATTTTTATGGATATAGTTTTTAAGTATTTGAGATACACTTATGCTTTTTAAATGTCCCACATTTGGGACACACTTATATTAAAATACTACTTGTTTTGACCTGAAATTCAAATTTCACTGGGTGTCCTATATTTCATTGCACAAAAGAGGCAGAGTCCTTGCTGTCATGAACCCTCAGTCTAGTGCTAGGGAGCGGAGGACAGTAGGTGGACAGGTAATAAATAGGCAAACAACTACATACACAGTGTAAATAGAAAAAAGAGCTATGAAGGTGATAAACTGAGCAATTAAGATGGAAATAAAGAAGAATATTATTTAAATACAGAGTTCTTAAGGAAAGGCTTGTCTAGGAAGCTAACTCTGAGGGAAAGGGCATGCTGAAGGAAATAAAAACCTCATGATAGTAGAGCAGCTTGCACAAGACCTAGCCCATAGTATATGCTCAATAAATGTTCATTTCATTCCTTGGCAGGGCCGGGACTTCATCTCTTGGCTCACCCTAGTCTGGCCCTGTGCCTTGGGATGGAGAAAGATAATAAGAAGGGGTATAGTATATGTGGACCACCAACGGCTTCCTCCTTCAGAAAGTCTGGCAGCCACCAACTGTCTACAACCTCATCAGAGATATTGAGCGAGAACTTCCCAGCACAGCCCTCTGGAATGCCTGACCCCCAGAAACCATGATATCAATAGATAACGAAATGATAGCTATTATTTTCAATCATTATGTTTTAGTATTATTTTTTATGCAAAAATAGTAACCAAGTGTTGGCAAGAATGGGGACCACCCAGAACTCTCAGACACTGCTGGTGGAAATGTAAATTGAGGCAGCTGCTTTGGGAGACTGTTGGTGGTACCTAGGAAAGCCAGACATACATACATCCCGAGCACCAGCCCAGCTTCCATTCCCACTGGCACTGCTGCACTTCTGGTTCTTGCCATTTCCCACAACACAGCCCCTTCCTCCCTTCTCTGCTGGATTTGCAACACCTCCAGTACCAATTACACACACAGCCCCCAGACTGATCTTCCTAAAGCTCACCTTTCACGCTGCCATTTGGCTGCTCCAAAAGTCTTTCATATATAAACTTAATAAACATTTGCTGATGGATTACTTGTAAGATTCAAATCTAGAGAGTTTTACTAACTTGGCACTGAGGAGAAAAAGACAGAAAGCAAATAACCCAGGCATTCAGGGATTTACAAGGCAGCTCCTTGAAATGCCCTCCAGAAACATTAAACCATTGCCAGAAATCCTGATTGTTGTGAAATGCACATGTGGAAATACATCTCAAGGACCTACTGCTATCCATTCAAATGGAATGTCTCCAAAAAAAAAACTGAGTGCTGTTATGATGGTGACAACCAAGATCAGATTTGCATAGTGAAGAATAAATTTCAAACCTGAAAGGTCTTCCGTTGCATGGAAAGGGAAGAGTAACAGTCTATAGAAAACAAAGAGGAAGAAAAAGAGAAAAAGGAAGGGAAGGGAAAGGAGGACAACCCTTAACCTTCTCTAGAATTTTCTGTCAATGCCCTACTCTCTGATAATTGTCTGGGACCATATCATTAGTGGTGGTAATGGGAAGGAAAACCATAATAATTGTAACTACTGTCATTTACTCTGTGACTGCCACGTGCAGACACTATGCTGAGCCATAAGATGCTTATACTGTCATCAGCATTAATGCAACCAATATTTATGCCAGGCACTGTGCTATCTGCTTTACAAGCATCATCTTAGTTCACCCTCACAGCAATCTTGCAAGATTAGTTATTATTCCCATTTTACAGATGAGGAAACTGAGGGATGGAGAGGCCAGCTAACTTGCCTTAGGTTTTATCCATGAACACTTTGAGGGTCTAGGATAAAGTAAGATTCAATAAACGGTGAAAAACAATAAGAAAAAGATTAAAATGCCTCATGGGAATACTTGAAACATGGAAAGAAAAATAAAATACTGAAAATATTGGAAGTCAATTTATGGCAACATAAGAACTGACATTCATGAAACCACACCGATGGGATGAAATACACACAGAACAACACAAGGAATCTCAGCTAAACTGGCAGAATTTAAGCTCCATTTTGTGCACTTTGAAAGGGAGAATCAGAGCCCATATTCATTTATTTATTTATTTATTCATCAAATATCTATTGAACACCTACTATGTGTCAGACACTGTTTGAAGTGCTGGGGATACAGCAGTGAACAAAGAGACAAAAATCTCTACTTCTATGGAACATTAGGGTGAGAAAGGGAATATGGACAATAAACTTAGCAAATAACTAAGCCATCTAAGGTGTTAAAGGCAGCAAGTGCTAGGGTAAAAATAAAGCACCAAGGACCAAGATAGGGGCAGGAAGGGAATGCTATTTTAAATACAGTAGTCAGGGCAAGCCCAGAGGGTGACAATGTAGCAAAGGCTTAAAGGAGGTGAGGAGATGGTTGTGGAGCTCTGTGGATGGTTGTAGGTCGAGCATCCCAGACGGGGCCATGCCTGGCATGCCGGGGCAAAAGCGAGGAGGCAGGTCTAGCTGCCACAGGGAAGCCCGAGGGAGAAAACAGGAGATACAACCAGATTAAACAACAGAAGCCAAACTGCAAAAGGCTCTTTGCTCACTGGATACCCATGATTCTTCAGCTTTGAGGGTCATGAATTACTCATAGAAGCTGATGAAAGCTAGGAGCCTTCACCCCAAAAAGTGCACACACCAAAAATGCTGTCCTAATTTCAGAGGGTTGACATCTCCCTGCTAGACTCCCAGGATCTCAACAACATCCTAGAGGAGATCATAGTCCCTCCAGCTGAACCAAAGAAACACCCTGGATCTAACTTTGTATTTAATGACATCCCAAAGGGAGACAGCAGTTCAGGACAGTGGACACCAAGATTCCTCCAGTCTCTGAGGCTTTGCTTGTTCCAACGTCCTCACCAATCAGGGAGGTCATGCTCAAACACCAACAGCCCCGAGGGAAGCCAACTACATGCGTCACCTGGGGACTCTTTGCTAGTCACAGGGTTCAGACACAAAACTACATCACTAGTGACCTTAACATCCAAAGAGTAGAGGAATGCATGCAGTCATAGCCCAAGGGGAACTGGATGCACGTGGACCCCATCTACCGCCTTGCAGTTCATACGTGTGTGTGCGCGTATGTAGGTACACATATATTTATATCTTTTAATTCTCTTCATACAAGCTAGAAGAGAGCAGAGATTGTTTTTTGTTTTGTTTCGTTTTGTTACTGCTGAATTCCCAGTGCTTAGTACAGTATCTGGCCCACAGTTAGATGCTCATTAAATAAATAATGGTTCAATGAATGAATAAATCCGAAGAATTACTTCTTTGCAAATCACTCTAGGAAATCAGTGGATCAAGATGTCACAACTGAATAGACAGAACAGTTATGTTGGAAAGGTTCAAGGATACGGTTAACTAGGGATTAGAAAAGCTTGATGCAACATGAGCACAGTATTCCATGTCATAAAACATGCTTAGGGAAGATTAGAAATTATACCAGCTTTCTGCCTCAGTCACACAAGTTTCTCACCAATGCTTCTCAAACCATTTGTAATTTGTGGTTTGCATCAGTTTGTCTGTTGTTTTTTTTTTAATTTCAAATCCAACACAGATCAATACTTTTTTTCTTTTTTTTTGGCGGTACGCGGGCCTCTCACTGCTGTGGCCTCTCCCGTTGCAGAGCACAGGCTCCGGACGCGCAGGCTCAGCAGCCATGGCTCACGGGCCCAGCTGCTCCGTGCCATGTGGGATCTTCCCAGACCGGGGCACGAACCCGTGTCCCCTGCATCAGCAGGCGGACTCTCAACCACTGCGCCACCAGGGAAGCCCCAGATCAATACTTTTGTAAACATAATAAAAATGAATTCTAAGACAAATGAAATGAAAAACAAAACAGACACACAAACATGCAAGCCCAAATTTGTATTAGATTCAAGAGACCTAAAAATCACTCTGTCCAATTGTTATAAAGGTTTCTGAACACTCAATATCTGTTCATACCTCACTGCTGACCGACACATAGTTCATGAAGCAGTCTAGTCCATGAATCATACTTGGAGTAGCATGACTCAGATCACACGCACGTGCACGCACACATACATACACACACACACACACACACACACATAGGAGATTCCAGCATTCACTTCAGATGCTAATGCTTTTGCTTTCCAGCTGATAATGAGAAAAATAACGTCCTGCTTCTATTACATTTCTGTCACATACTTATTTCAACTATCTAGGAATAAAATTATCAACTCCATGATACTCATTAATATCAAACTCCAAGAATATGTTAAAATATTGACTACACCTCACTTCAAATTATCCCAAGATTTAAACATAGAAATTAGGAACAGATTGTTCATTTTATAACAGATCCTACATTTAGTAGAATAATTATAATGAGATATATTTTAAGTATCTAAATATGATGGTGATTTTATATTAATCCATTTTAAAAATGTAGTCTTTATATATTTACCTCCTATATCTATATGTCTGCTTTTCAGAAATATATTTATTGTGCAAACTAGTATAAAGAGGTTTTTAAAATGCTACTAAAATGATATACGCTTGGGCCACAAGTATTTTCCTTTACCTATTCTAAGTTTGTTAACATTACCTACTTGAAAATTATCCTATATAACCTAAATAAAATTGGATTAAATATAATTTATAAACAAAACCAACATGACTCTCCTAAGAAGTAAACAGATTGTCTTTTTCTTTTTTCTTTAAATTATCCTTTATCCCAAAATACAACCTCTGAAACTATATAAACATAATCCTGAAATTTCTAGCCATTCACAAAGCTTCCTTAGGTCGGAATGAGTTAATGATTTTCCTCACAGTCCAACTAAACGTGCATTCCACAGGAAAGCCTGCTTGAGGCTGAACACAGAGTCAATACTCACTAATTCACTTCTTAGCTGGCACCCAGGCAAGTAATCCTAACTTTGGGCCAACTGTAAATAAAGGCAAGGATATTCCTGATGGTACTTATAACATGAATTTTCTAGAGGTAGAATTCAAGACTGTTGCCTTCAAGCCCCACAGAGCTTCTATCACATCATCTGGCAGAAGGAGTAAATAATATTGAATTACAGAAGGAAACTGTTGATTCCTCATTTCTTACAGGTCACTGAGGCTCAGATATACAAACCCCTTATTGCAAGGATTTTGCATTTTTGGGCAAAGCAAAGTAAAACAGCTGATTAAGGCAAAATAAGAAAAAACAATAAGCAAATGGTATTATAATGGCGCACCTATACAGCAAAAACTGAGAAGTTAACTCAAGAATGAAGTCTGGTAAAAAAAACTCTTCTTCAATACCTGTACCTATACCTGGATTATAATAGGCAGGTAATAAGTGCAGTATTGGAGGAAGTAAGATAAAGAAGATTCAAACAAAGCAAGTGCAAGCTCTGAAAAACATAAAAACACTCTGCACAACAACAGAATGCAGACGGTGAATTATGCGGATGCTTTGTTACAATTTAGAAAAGCTTAACTTGAAAAATAATAGCAACTTCCATTCTCTGAGAACTTACTATGTATCAAGCACTGTGCAGAGCAGCCATCATTTCATGAGACTTTTTCCAAAACCCTGCAAGACTGGAATTAGTACGCCCACTACAAATAAGGAGACAGGCTCAAGGATGGAAATAACTTGACTGAGATTAAAGTCAAACACATTAGATTAATGTGTTTGTCTAATTCCAAGCTTGTGCCCTTAACCTCACATCTCACTGTCTTCCAATGTCCAAACATTAAAAAATAATAATGACGATGACAAATGTTCATAGCTGCACCATTTGTAAATGCCCCAAACTAGAAAACTCCCTAAATACCCATCAACAGGAGAATGGACAAATAAATCTCAAAAAATTTATGCAATGAAATACCATATAATCATGAAAGTGAATCAGCTACAACTATCCACAGCAACACAGATGAATTCCTCAAACATAATCGTGATGAATAAGTGCCAGGCACAGGTAAGTACCTATGTGTGACTGTATGACTGAATCCATTTCTACAAAGCCCAAAACAGGCAACATTAATCTATGCTGTTAGGAGTCAGGATGGTGGCTACCATTCGGAGGGGTAATGACTAAAGGACACAGGAAGGGAGCATCTGGGGTGCAGATGTCATTTGATTAATTGATCTGAGCGCCGGATAACAGGAGCCCAATTTATAAAAAACTCATCACGCTATACACTTAACAATAAGCACACTTTTCTCTACATAGATTACACTTCAATAAAATATTTTTTAATCAAAAGAAGACGCACCTACTTAAGGCATTTTCTCCTTTATCCTTTTAATGTATTTAGACTCAAATATTCTTTAATAAAGCACATACTATATCTTCCCAAGCTTTACAAATCTTAAGTACAAATGTAAGAAAATAAATCATTAGAAGAATGGAATAATGCCATTTGTAGCAAAATGGATGAAGCTAGAGATTACCATCTTAAGTGAAGTAAGTCAGACAAAGACAAATATCACATGATATCACTTATATGTAGAGTCTTAAAAAATGATACAAATGAACTTATTTACAAAAAAGAAATAGACTCAGACATAGAAAACAAATTGATGGTTACCAAAGGGGATAGCGGGGGGAGAGGGGAGGGTAAGTTAGGAGTTTGGGATTAACATATACACACTACTATATATAAAACAGATAAACAACAAGGACCTACTGTATAGCACAGGGAACTATACTCAATATATTATTAACCTGTAATGGAAAAGAATCTGAAAAAGAATATATACGTATACGTATAACTGAATCACTTTGCTGTACACTTGAAACTCACACAACATTGTAAATTAACTATACTTAAATAAAAAAATAATTATAAAAATAAAAATTATTAGAGATTTCTAAATAGACTGGAGTTGGGGGAAAACAACTGACTAGGAGTCCAAAAACTCTGTCTGGGTGTATTATTCTGTTCCCTCAGTGCATACTCTTGAGAGGAAGGCATTTATCCTCACCTGTGGTCAGTATCCTCATCCAAAAACTGAAGGAATCAGACCCAATAATCCTCAAGGCACCTCACAGTCTTTTTTTCTGAGCCCTACACTTGCTCATTTCACACTGCTGCAGCATTCACACAGAAAAGGGGAACAAAAGAGCAACTGCTTGCAACTCTATCACATGATACAAGGGTAGAAGGAAACAAACTTGACATGTACATTTAATCAACCTTTGATCATCAATGTAAGATATTACAGCTCTGCAGACAATCCCCAGAAACTGAATTATATCACTCACCACTGGGTCTCACAGCAGCCTTGTTCACACACAAAGCAGTATGGTCAAGTTGTCAGACAAAATCTTTTGTGGATTTTTTACTCTAGGGTCATCAGCACCACCAACCTCCACGTTTACCACAGATAATTGCATATTTCCAGTTTTCCCTAAGATCTGGTCATTCAATCAGAAAAACGCAGAGAAATATACAATAGCTTATGTTGCAATACATTCTGATTTCATGCTCCTTTGTACAAATCCATTAGACTCTCTTACCTTCTTGCCATGCAAGAACAAAAACCTAACGCTGCTGATGGGACCCTGTATTAGTCAGGGTCCTACCAGGAGAGAGAAGCCACACAGTAATTTGAATGGAGGAAGTTTAATATAAGGAATTATTAACTGTAACAAGGAATTAGCTTATAAGAAGTAAACAAAACTCTAAAGAATATAGGAATGGCAGATATAAGGAGCAGTCACTACCCTTAGGGCTCAGAGTCTTCCTCCCCAGGGCTGAGATCCAGGTCCTTTGAGCTCTCTGCACGGCAGGAAACTCACTGCGGTGCTGCACCTGTGGAACTTACTGGACTCCATCCTCTAGGATGCCAGGGAAGGCTATTCACAGAGAGGTGGCCCACCAGAGGCACTCTGCTCCAACTGTCCTCAAGTAAGAACGCCAGAGGAAGCTGGTGGCTACTACATGCAGCTCTGGCCACCATGCACTACAGGAACCAGGCACTGGAGAAACACCCATCCATTCAGGGCCACAGGCACTGCAGGAAACAAACACTGACAAAACTGATTTAGAGGGAGGAAAATTCACTTTTCAAGAGGCAGACAAGTCTGACAACAGCAGGAATAAAAGAACTACTTCCAAGTCAGGTGCAGGGTTCTTGTTTCCTGGGATACATCTCAACTGTCTTCTTTTTACTGTATGCTGAGTTTGTCCCAAATCACTTTTTAGATGGTCCTTAGCATGGCACAGCTTTGCTAATACCAGTCTCCTGACAAATGATGACAGACTTTGAATATAAAGTCACTCACTGAGCCATAAATAGTGTTGCTCATATTTTGACCTTTGCTTAGCCATTCACACGAATGTGCTAACTGTTCTGTAACAGGATAATTTCAGGCCTGTGTGTGTGTCATTAGTGGTCTTTTGCCCAAGCTCTGGTCATTCTGCTAACCAAAATGCAGGCTGGAGGGCATCTTTGGAACCAGAAAAGAAATTATATTCAACTATTTATATGCTAGGAGAGCAGGATTAATGATCAGGTAGTGTCATAAAGGATTCCAACAACAGGAAAGATCCAAACTAAACAAGGAAACACTGGTCAATAAGTCACTTTGGTACAGATCACAAAACGCAGGCGTTTTAGAGAACATCAGATCTGGGGAAAAGACCTTGATGCTAAAAGAAATAAAATAATCATAATCCATATTTCCAGAAAAGAGGAAAAAAGCATAAAAGGCTAAGGTTCAAAACCCAACTATATGATGCATATAAGCAACTAACCTTAAGTAGAAGGACACAGAAAAACTGACTGAAGAAGTAGAATGAAAATAAACATTCCTTGGGAATTCCCTGGTTAGGACTCCGAGCTTCCACTGCAGGGGGCATGGGTTTGATCTCTGGTTGTGGAACTAAGATCCCGGAAGCCATGCAGTGTGGCCAAAAATAAATAAATAAATAAAAATACCACTCTCTCACTTCGTCCCAGCAGCATTGACATATATACACTACCAAATGTAAAATAGACAGCTAGTGGGAAGCAGCCGCATAGCACAGGGAGATCAGCTGGGTGCTTTGTGACCACCTAGAGGGGTGGGATAGAGAGGGTGGGAGGGAGACGCCAAGAGGGAGGGGATATGGGGATATATGTGTACATATAGCTGATTCACTTTGTTATACAGCAGAGACTAACACACCACTGTAAAGCAATTATATACCAATAAAGATGTTAAAAAATAAAATAAAATGTTATTTAAAAAAAAAAGAAAGAAAAGAAATATTCCTTGTGAACACCAACCTAATTTAGGACTCAATAAGCCTGAGTTGAATAATGAATGAATTTCAGTTGGGGCCAAAAGAGACTTTGGAAAAGAAATAAAATAGAAAAATAAGGAAATCACAGGGAAAAGCAAACACTGTTCTGTGTTTGTGTGTGGGCGGGTGAGAGGGTGAATTTGAAATCTGGGAAATAACTTAGTCACCATTTCACAGCACAGTCCAAGGAAGGAAGAATAGAGGGTGAGACGCACAGAACCCCCTCTGTTGCTCTCTATCTCACACTCAGCTGCTTTGTGTTCCTGGGACTTAACCTTCCAGTTTCTTATTTCCATTCGATTTGGTTAGGTTTGGTCTTTTTTTTTTTTTTTCCATAGGAAGCTAAGCTCTTTGAAGGCAGAAATGTCTCTTTTTTTTTAACTTTATTTCCCCAGTATCTAGGACAGTGCTAGGAACAGAACAAATACTCAAGAAATATTTGTTGGGCGAACTAACAAAATCTAAGAAAGGAACTTTTATTTGATTATATATTGAGTATCAAGTGTTACATAGCAAGCACATTCTAAACCACGGGCCAGTAAAACTTTTAGGCTTGGTGGGTCCCGTATGGTCTCTGTTGCATGTTTTTTTGTTTTTATTTTTACCTTAAGTGTTTGAAAACAACTATTAATTGTAAAAACCATTCTTAGTTCTATGGCTAATACACACATACATACATATATACATACACACACATACAATCAACTTAATCTGGCTTGTACTTCTGCTTTCATGGACAGATTTTTTTTTCTTTCCTATTCTAAACAGAGTATTCAGGAGCTAATATTAGCTTTGCTGCTATCTACCTATGTTTTCTTTTAATTTTTTCAGTCTAATTTGATCCTATTGAAGGAAAACAATAAATACAAGGGCCTGAAACAATAAAACACAAGGTAAGCAACTTCAGAACTGCAAGAGAGAAGCCACCTTGAATCCAAGCGTACAGTTTCTGCCATCTCTCCTTGCTTCCCATACATGCTACTCACTAGATTTTAAGTTTCAGCAACTTCATTAGTTTTTCAGGCTTTATGACTCAAGCTTAGGGGGTCGGGGGGAGAGGGCAGCGACCCACAAAACAAAGACTTCAATGTCTCCAGAAGTTGAGAAAATTCCAGCATTGTCAGGGCAGATGCTATTTATAACCCGTTTAATGTGTACGCTCCTGAATGCATTTTCTACGGCGAATATCTGACCTACGCTTCTGAATTCCTGGCTCCCGCAATGGTGAAGGCGGCAAGCAGCTAAAAGTCTGACGACTAAAGGGGGGAAAAAAAATGAACTCCGTGCTATTACTATTTTATAACATCCGCCATCATGTGACAGAATTAAAACGTTCCTGTTTTTGACTCACCTTCGACAAGAAAGTACCTCATTGCTATAAGCTTTGAGCTTAAGTTGCTGGAAAAATGTAGGGTCGGAAAATATCCTACAACAAACGCTTTAAGAGAAAAAAAAAAAAAGTTATGGAAAACCCCATTTAACTTTTTTCCAGAAAAACCCACACACACAGGAATAGATGCCAAGCGCTCATACTGAATGTGTGTATACATGGCCTATAACTGCACACATATTCTGTGTTTACGCTTTTCTCTTTTGCACAAGAGTAGGGCTCTTCGGGAAGGAAGGTATCTTGACCTGCCTGCTGTCCAAAGGACAGCGTGCTGGGCAGCCCGGCACTGCTGCAGAACCTCTGCAGTGATGGATGACAATGGACTCTGCAAGCCCTGCACATTACCTCCATTCCATTCATGGATCCCAACCAAATTAATTTTCTCCTGTGCCAATTCTATCACATCCCCTGGGTTTACAAAGAAGTTTTACCAGGCCATCAGAACCCAAAAGGGAATGAGCGTTTTCGTCCTGGCAGAAACTTAAAATAGAGCTTAAAAATAAAACAATGGGAATGAATTTTTAGCTCTGCAAAGCTCTTAGTTTCTAGAAATTTCTTGTACAACTGAAAAAAAAAATCCCACTCTTGCTTTTACTGCTCCATTTAAATGGCAAGTTATGAAGAAACTAATTTAGAAAGTTCAAGCTTTTCATTCCAGATCTGAACTGACATGTATTAAAGTAAACAGTCACGTCAAAGTAAAAGTAGGACCAAGTTTCATGTAGATCCCTGGTAAAGATTCTACCCCAAACAGCACTGCCCAACAAAAATATAAAGCGAGCCACATACGTAAATTTAAACTTTCTAGTAACCGTATTAAAAAAAAAAAATGAAGCAGGTGAAATCAATTTTACCTTATTTTACCCACTGTGCCCAAGAGTATTTCAACATTAATCAAAATTTAAAATTATTATGAGGGCTTCCCTGGTGGCGCAGTGGTTGAGAGTCCGCCTGCCGATGCAGGGGACGCGGGATCGTGCCCCGGTCCGGGAAGATCCCACATGCCGCGGAGCGGCTGGGACCGTGAGCCATGGCCGCTGAGCCTGCACGTCTGGAGCCTGTGCTCCGCAACGGGAGAGGCCACAACAGTGAGAGGCCCGCATACCGGAAAAAAAGAAAATTATTATGAGATATTTTACATTATTTTTTTCATACAAAAACTGGTGTGCATTTTATAATTGGAGAACATCTCAACTTGGACAAGTCACACTTCAAGTGTTTAATAGCCACATGTGGCCAGGGCTACCATATTGAACAACACAGCTTAAAGGCTTCTCTGATGCTTCATTAAGTTCACTCTTCCAACCCAGAAAGTTCTAGTTGGAATGACAAAGCTGTCATCGGGAAAAGAAGATATTCTGAGAAGTGTTTCAACTTCTTGGACAACTTCACACTCAGGCTCACTCTCTGAGACATTCACACTTGGGGCCATCTGTTACAACGGATCAATGCCCACCTGAAAGAAGTTACCAGCTTCTAGAACCAGACATGCAACCGCAGCAAGAAGATTCTCCGAGCTTAAGCAGTTCCAAATGCTGAACTTCTGAACTTCATTTTTCCCAGGTGCTGCATCTGGACATTTAGCAGGGCTTAAATTAGTACCATTTTTGAGATCCTGTCTTTGAAAGAGGGAAAAAAACCAAGGCTGAACCTTTTTTTAGGATGGGGCTTTGAGGAAGAAGGTTAAAGGAAACACTAGCTAACACTGGAAGAGACACTGCGCCCTTCACATGCCATTTTTAAAAAAACAAATCGTGACTTTAAAAGTCCCTTCAGTGTGAACCTTTTATTCCCATCAGAGCCTCAACTGAACAACTCTAGTTGCTTTTCTTAAAACATTATAGTCTTCTGATGTACATATCTTTTTCTTCTTGAAGGTGAATCCTACTGAAGTTTTAACCTATTAATCAGACAAGATTAGAAACAGTGTAGTTGATGAATGCTGAGTTTCATTTGAAACACTCACTCTTCTTTGATTTTTTTCCAAACTATGTGCTCCTTGTAAGAAAATTTAAAATCAATTTAAAAGAATATGAACCTATTTTAATGCCCACAGACTCTAACATTACTTCTGACTTTAAAATATACCTTTGACTCCAAATGCTCTTAATGTTTTATGAAAATAGTCATAAAATTCCCAAATGTTTTATTAAAATCCAGTAGTTTCCATTAAAAAACTTAATATCTAGTGAGAATATGTAAGTCAAAAGCTCAAACTGTACTTCATTCACGTGTTCATTCAACAAATATTTATTTAGTGCCTACATTATACCAGACGCTACACACATACTACAGAGGTGCTGGGGAAAGGAAAGGAAACATGGTCTCTCCTTAGCAGAGCTTAAAATCTAAGCTGTAAGATGAATAAGTAAGTAATAACTGTAAGAATATGAGCATTAATACTGGGGAATTGTAGAAAACAGGTAAGGAGAAAGAGAGAGAGAGAAGGAAAGAGGGAGGGAAGAAATGAGAGAGATAGATGATAGATACATACATACAGACAGATAAATACCTACATACACACATACACATATAGGCAGGGCTGTTAAAGCTCAGATTTGATGGATGATAAGAAAGTCAGCGAAAAAAACTGAGGGGAGCAGGGAGGGAGTTATAGATGAAGGGAGAAATCAAGTGGAAACACCTGGAATGAAAACCAGCCAATGAACAGGAAACCTGAGAGGAAACAAAAAAAGAAGAAAGCAAGCAAAGTATGGCTGGATGGCAAAAAGAAAGAGTAGGTGATGTTTGGGAGGAACAACAGGGGGGACTTCATAGGTCTCCTTAAGTTGTACGGACTACGTCCTAGCAGTGAGAAGCCACCTCGGAGTTTGAAGATTTGAACGGCTCAGAAGAGAGGAAATTAGATGGAGAGCATAGACTGGCCCAGGAGAAAGTACCTGCACTCTGATTCCCAAAATTCAAACTGAGGTAGACCACCCACCAAGTTTTATCCTAATGATAAATGCTGCAAATATATATACAGATGGAGAGGTATTCCTGGTCCCAAAGCATAACTTTATATTCTGCAATTGTCCTGGAGTAAGACAATAATGAATTTTATAATCACATTCCCGGAAACATCCCCCAAAGTCTTGATATAACATGAACCAAGGCACTGAAGCAAAGAGTTTTACTTCCAACTTGAACACTTGTTATTGTATTTGTTTTTAAGATATATATCAAATATACAAGGAATATAACAAATCCCCATGTAAGCACCATTCAGATCTTAAGATGTTATTGCAAATTTCTAATTCAATTTTTGTCAGAAATAAAATATCGGGGATTCAATTTAAGACTTTTTGTACCCCTGCCTGTTCTCCCTGTTCATTTCTCTCACAAAGAAACTGCTTTCCTGAAATTGCTGTTTCTTTCCAGGCCAACTTTTTCATACACACACACACACACACACACACACACACACACACACACACACACACACACACACAGTCATTACGAGTACATGGCAATGTTCTACACATATTTTAAAACTTAACCTAAGTGACACCTATCCTACCCATCATACTGCAATTTGTATGTTTAATTCAATAGTTTTTTTAAACATGCACATCAGGATTATGTGAAGGGGTAAGACAGGTTTTTAAAATTATGGAACATTTCAGGGGTACCAAAAAGAACGAGGACAAATATAATAAACACACCCATCACACAGCCTAAGAAACAAAACATTAAAGATATAATCAGGTTGATTTTCAAAGGCATTTTGCACAGTCTTCAGGAGTTTTGCATCCCTAAAGTCTATATGAGTACTTTCAGAACAAGCATCAACTCTTGGCTACCATGCCTGGAAGTCATTAGTGAATTTTTCTGTAACTTCTCTGACAGTTCTTCAAGCAGAGGAATGGAAAATGTCTATGTTCTCCTTGATTCTATCACACTTCGGGGACAATTAACTGTCACAAGAAATGTGGTACCTTGACTTTCTAACCCAACAGCACTTTTTTCCCATGTAACATCCTCACTTAATGCCACAAATACAGCCAAATACCACCACCACCATCACTATCATTACCGTCTTCGTCATCATCATCATCAACATCATAGAACGAGCCTTAACATGTGTCAGGAGCTACACTAAGCATTTTACTTGCACTATAAAAACTAATGCTCACAAAACCCTATGGCTTAGATATTACTATGTCCATTCTGCAGATAAGGCAACTAAGTCAGAGAGACGTTAACAAACTGCCAAAGATCAAAAGATAGTAGATGCTGGACACTAAATTTGAAGTCCACGTGTCTAAATCTCAACCTCTGATCTTAACCATTACATAAAAATTACATTAGAAAAAAATTCCACTTTCAATCATGCAGAGTAACTGGTACCACATTATCTCTCCCACTGTAATTAACTAGAAAATTAGACAAAATATATGAAACAACAGTTTTCACTCATTAAACAATAGGCATTTCAGGATGGTGATCCCTGAAGGAAGAGAAACAAATGAGATGAGCAATACAGCCACCTAAGAGTTCTGCCTAGAAGTACTTTCCAGATTGTGAGGCAGAGAGGGGCAACTTAGGCAGAGCAGAGCAATCTCAGTGAGCTGAGAAGAAAAGGTTGAAATCTGGGGAGAATGAGGTAGTTAGAATATGTAAGACAGAGTACAGGAAAGGAAGGAGTTGTGCAAAAAATAGAAAACTGAAATCTTCCTATGGGTCTCCCTGAGCCTTTAGCTCAATAGCAATACACAAAAGCAGAGGGTGAAACTCTGCAAGGCTGGGCAAAGAATAACTACCAGAGAAGAATGACTACCAGGAAGAAAACCTCTACTGGGAAGCTATAAGCAGAACAGCTTTCAGAGCTCACAGAGCGCAGGGAGACAAAGTTCAACCTGCCTGAGACTTCATTAAACACCTGCAGCGTTCAGTGGAGACCCCAGAAAGGCCATACCTACTGTCCAGAAAGGTATGGCCTTTGTGGAGAGTAGGGATAAACCAGGCCTATGATAAGACTACACAAGATCCACTCTCACAAAATATAAAAACAACCTCAACAGAATCAAGCTGATCCCAAAGTAAACTAACTGCCTGCCAGGAGAAAACTCAACCTTTCTTAAAGGAAGGCGACAAAATCCAGAGACGCAACAGCATAATATTCACAATGATTATCATTTAATAAAATATTACTAGATATGTGGGCAGGAAAGACGTTAACTCAGCAGGCCTGGGTTGCTCAAACCCTGCACATTCCAAAGGTAGGCCTGTCTTCAGGACTGACCTTCATTGGCTTCTAGGCGATAACCTCAGAGCCCTTGGAATATTCCGCTTGACAAGAGTGTTTTTGTACGTCTGAGCTCTTGAGCCACACTGTCTTATGGTGAACATCTCTTTCTGTACGCCTGAGGTGCTGTACCAGTTTACCAGGAAACGTTACCCTAGAAAAGTTTTCCTAACTTTTGTTACCTTTTTAAACTCTTTTCCTCACTTTTGTGATTTAGGGTGAATACCTGTTTTTGCTGGGGGGGGGGAAGGGCTGGGGGGAGTGGGTGCAGTCAGAGCGGCTAAGGTCAGTCACAGGGGCATGACACGACCTCCAAAAAATCTCCAGAGCAGCAAGGCTCAGGTAAACATCCTCGGTCAGCAACACTTTGCATGTGTTACTACACATTGTTGCTGGAAAATTAAATGAACCCCAATGTGACTCCACTGGAAAGAGACACCTGAAAGTGTTGCACTTGTTTCTACATGAACCAATAAATTAATAGCTGGCACATCTCTGGATATAAAGATACCAAAATTTCAGACTACAGAGAAAAATGGCCGTAAAATTGACAGGTTAAAAATACAGAATGGGCAAAGACTTATTGAATGAATCAATATTTAAGTTATACTTTAAAAAACATACCACAAGCCTGGGTCATCAGACACTATGAATGCATCATTTTGGGAAGATGATCAAAAGTCTTTGGAGAACTGATTCTTTGACAGGGAGATCAAGAAGTTGCCCTTTCACACAACTACCTGATGAATGGTATGTAGCTCTGCTCCTGGTTTCTAGGAGCCAATCATACACCATTTAACCCACCGACAGAAGGTTAAATGAAACAATACTCAATCGTAATATTGATAAGCACATAATATCTTCCAGGGACACTTAAATTAAATACTTAATAGCCCTCCATTAAGTTTCTGTAGTTAATGTGTCCCTAAAAAAGAATGGATCAGCAACCCTCTTCCAGTGCCCTATTACAGAATTTCATCCGTGATCCTTAAGTATTTTCACTTTTTGTTCATAACACCAACCAACAAAAAACAAAAGCACCCTCTGAAAATTACTGATTTTCCACTGCACTTAACTCTGTAAACTTTAATCAACTTATCAGTAAGTCTTTTTTTTAATAATTTTATTTATTTTTGGCTGCGCTGAGTCTTCGTTGCTGCGCGCGGGCTTTCTCTAGTTGCGGTGAGCAGGGGCTACTCCTCGTTGTGCTGCGCGGGCTTCTCATTGTGGTGGCTTCTCTTATTGCGGAGCATGGGCTCTAGGCGCATGGGCTTCAGAAGTTGTGGCATGTGGGCTCAGTAGTTGCAGCACACGGGCCCTAGAGTACGCAGGCTTCAGTAGTTGTGGCACGCAGGCTCTAGGGCGTGCAGGCTTCAGTAGCTGTGGCGTGTGGGCTCAGTAGTTGTGGCTCGCGGGCTCTAGAGAGCAGTCTCCGTAGTTGTGGCACATGGGCTTGGTTGCTCTATGGCACGTGGGATCTTCCCGGATCAGGGATTGAACCTGTGTCCCCTGCATTGGCAGGCGTATTCTTAACCACTGTGCCACCAAGGTAGTCCAGTCAGGAAGTTTTTACAAAGAACAGTTTTGCATGCTCCATTCATACTTCACTGGACATAATAAACTTCATACCTTTTAAAGAAATCTTAACTATTTGGCTGCTACATAACTCCATAAAAGCAGCTAATGATTCAAGAAACCCGTGGTCCAATGTCAGACCTACGAGCAGCATTTGATAATCTTCCTTTTCTGTTAAAGCAATAGAAAACAATTTGGAACACAAGGAAAAATGGCCTAGGTCTTTCCAGCGGTAAAATCTATTTTAAAAATCCTTATGCTTGTGCCTCTGATATAAACTGAATTTGTAAGTGGCTCCAAGAAAGGGAATGATATTCATGCCCCAATACATTAGGAAATATAAGAGCACTTCCAGGAGGGAAAAATTATTCCACTTGGTGTAAATAAATGCATAAATGAAAGAAAAGACTGTGTACACATTCTACCTACTGACCAATCAAATTTTCCTTTTATTTTACTTTATCTTTCTTAATTACCCAACTGTTTCAATGAAAAGTTACCTTGTAGAGTAACACAGAAGGATGAGAAAATCCTGTCTGAGCCAGGCTTCCAAATGCTAAGCGTGTTCACTGCTGGGCCAATTTCCCTCAGTCCTGAACTCTGGACACCCTTATGATTCCTATCATAAACGTTTCCCATTGTCTGCCCAGCCCACTGAGTGGGAGACCACAAAGTGATTTTAGGATGTGCCAACTGAGGACAAGAAGTAAACCAATGAGCTAAATCGCTTGCACTCATGACCCAATCCTTACTCTTCACTGAAGCCAAAGAAAAACAGTAACTTTATCATTAACTCATAACACACAGAATTCTGTTGATATTACCCATATTTGCAGCAGAACTTCATGAAAAAAAGTGAACTGTATCTAAAAATAAATATCAGAAAAACCCTATGAGACAATTTAGGCAACAAATAACTAGAAGTTCTAAGAATGAAATAATAACCAGTGAAAGAAAAATCAAGCTGTGAAAATTAAAAACTGACAGAAGGAAAGAAATAGTCTATTTAGAGTTAAATCAATACTCAAAAACTTGGTCCTTCAGGCATATTTTATAACTCTGCTTCTCTTCTCTACTATCTCTGTCTCTGAGAGCAAACATCTCAAAACTTGCCTTCTCCAAATATGTTAACAAGGCGAGCCCCTCACTGACATACCCTTTTACCTTTTCAAAGCATTTCCACAACTGTTATCTAATTTTTCATTACACCATCCCTATGAGATTGCACCATTCCCATTTTAGACCAGCCTGCTAGTGTCAAGCACCTTGGATAAGGTCACTGAGCTATTTTGGGACAGAGCTAAGACTCTAATTCACTATCCTCATTCTTTCCACAATATCGCACTATTTTGCTTATTCTCCTTACCCCATTTCTCTTTTTATCATTGCCCCATTTGTTTCTCCAAAGTTTCTACTAACCTAATGTTCTACTCAAAGCATATGGGGTTGCAAAGGACAGAAACCCACTGAGGGGAGTACAACGAAGGAGAAATGATAAGGACACAGCAGGCCACCTCACAGTTGCCTGAGGACAGGAATTATACAGCTGGGACCCTGGGGACTGGAACTGGGATGAGGTCAAAGACAAAGCTCTCCTTGCCGTCTCTCTCATGGGTCATCTTGCTGCATTCTCATGACATCTGTGCTTCGCCTCACACACCTACCCTAGGTAGTCTCTCTTTACACAGTCGGCCTCAGTCCAGACGTGGTCCAAGGTTATCATCAAACTCTCCTACCCCTTCCTCATTCTTCCATGCTTCACAGACTGTAATAAAGTTTGTATCTTTACTCCAACTCTCTCAAGAGTGAGTTAGCTGTCTTTTGGCCAGATGACGGTCTGACAGACTTTGGTTGGATGTCCACCACTGGTTTGATTAGCTATGGGAAAGGGAGAGAACAATACAGCAGGCCAGGAAATCATCCTGGTAACAGGGTAATTCATAGACTGGGGCATTAAAATAATACATTATAACAGAACAAAATGCTAGTATTGCCATTAACCAAATCCCTCATTTTAAAGATGAGAATTCTGAGGTCTGCATGGTAAAGTGACTTACCTAAGCTGACACAGATGCACCATGGCAGTCATACCTACAGTCCACATATCCGATTCTTTGAAGCCACATATTTTATTCTGAAACCTATCATTGAAACTGGTCAATCCATAGTTAATGATAGAGCTCCTCTCTCACATCAAGCTAAACATCCTGGTATGTCAACAGCAAATCTACCATTAACCACAATGTGTAAATACTCATGAAATATTACTACCTTTAAAGCAGTACACCTCAACCACAGATGCCCATTAAAATCACCTGAGGAGCTTCTTAAAGCTCCTCAATGGCCAGTACCCATGTCCCACCCTAAACCAATTGTACTGGAATCCCTGAGGGCAGCCTCCTGACACAGGTACTGTAGTTTCTAAAAAGCTCCCCAGGTCATTCTAATATGCAGTCAGAGTTCAGATTCACTGCTTTAGAATCTTAAAATTAATGTGCAAATATATCTATAGAAATTCTTCAACACCTCTAATTCAAATTCAAAATCAGGAAAATTCTCAAATAATTTAACATCTTTTAGATCACAAGTTTTAGACAAATTTTGGACAGCAACAATTAGAGCTAACATATACTGCTCATCTACGTGCTTTACAAGTATGAAGCAGATCATAAGCTCCATGAAGGTAAGGACCTCATGCTGTTCTCTGTCATATCCCAGTGTCTAGTACAGTGCTTTGTACATTGTAGATGCTTAACAAATGTTTGTTAATCAAACAAATGAATGAATATTCTTATTTATCTCTCATAATGGCTCTTGAAGGTAGGCATTATGATTTCCTTGTCACTAATGAGGATTTTTAAGTTAAGAAAAACTCTAATAAACTTAGAGTAATGCATGTGCTCCACTTATCATACAGAGAATGTTGAAATTACATATCTTTTCAGAGAATTAATCAAAACTGATCTTTTGATCAAAGATCAAAACTGGTATTTTATACAGATGGCCAACAGGCACATGAAAAGATGCTCAACATCACTAATTATCAGAGAAGTGCAAATCCAAACTACAATGAGGTATCACTTCACAATGGTCAGGATGGCCATTATTAAAAACCTACAAATTATAAATGCTGGAGAGGCTAAAGAGAAAAGGGGACCCTCCTACTCTGTTCGTGGGAATGTAAATTGGTGCAGTCACTATGGAATACAATATGGAGGTTCCTTAAAAAAACTAGAGTCGCCATATGATCCAGCTCTCCACTCCTCAACATATACCTGGACAAAACTATAATTCAAAAAGATACACGCACCCCAATGTGTAGCATTACCCACAATAGCCAAGACATGGAAGCAACCTAAATGTCCACCAAAAGAAGAATGGATAAAGAAGATGTGGTATATGTATGCAACGGAATATTATCCAGCCATAAAAAAGAATGAAACAATGCGTGAATGGACCTAGAGATGATCATACTAAGTGAAGTAAGTCAGACAGAGAAAGACAAATATCACATGATATCACTTATATGTGGAATCTAAAATATGATACAAATGAACTTATTTATAAAGCAGAAACAGACTCACAGATATAGAAACCAAATGTATGGTTACCAAGGGGAAAGGGGGTGGGGGAGGATAAATCAGGAGTTTGGGATTAGCAGATACAAACTACTACACATAAAATAAACAACAGGGATTTCTCTGGTGGCGCAGTGGTTTAGAATTCACCTGCCAATGCAGGGGACAAGGGTTCCGGCCCTGGTCCGGGAAGATCCCACATGCTGTGGAGCAACTAAGCCCATGCGCCACAACTACTGAGCCTGCGCTCTAGAGCCCGCGAGCCACAACTACTGAAGCCTGTGCGCCTAGAGCCCGTGCTCTGCAACAAGAGAAGCCACCGCAATGAGAAGCCTGTGCAGCAACGAAGACCCAACGCAGCCAAAAATACATAAATAAATAAATTTATAAAAAATAAACAACAAGGTTCTACTGTATAGTACAGGGAACTATATTCAATATCCTGTAATACCATATTGGAAAAGAATATGAAAAAGAATCACTTTGCTATACACCAGAAACTAACACAACATTGTAAATCAATTATACTTCAATAAAGATTTTTTTTAAAAAACTGGTGTGTTAAAAAAAGTTATTTTGAATATTAGTTCTATTATTTAATTCCAAAATCTGAGCATACTGCCACCAAATAAATCCTTGGACTGTTCAAATTCACACTGGACAGTAATCTAGGAACCCCACTTACGGCAAACACACTTTAAACTTAAGCCACATATCTAACTCAGTGTGTAGAGTTTTAAGAATTGAAAGGAAAAAGTTAACCACGTTTAACCCAAAATATGACTCAAAGCTTAGTAAAGCAATGAGTTGGCAAGCAATATACAAAGTCACCTGAATTACTTCTGAACACTGGCCTTGGTCAGTCTCAGTCTCAAATCCTTCAAGAAGCTATCAAAATCTGTACTAAGCTTTTGAAAAACAACATCCAATTCTCCTAACTAGCCAATGCCAGGCTCAGGACCAAAGGTAGATGAGCTTGCTTAAAACACTAAGTTTTACAAATAAAAGAAAAACAAAAAAGGAGGAGACAGTAGAAGAAAATGAAAATTCTTAACATCTTTCCTCACCTCCAGTCAAGCCAAAAAGAAAAAAAAAGACTGCTAATGCAAACTGGATCTCTATGTATAAACTGGGTTAGAAATTTCATAATTCACCGAGATTAAAGAGCTAAAAGCAAAAGAAGTGAAGAGAAACCCATGAAAGAACCTGTGCTTCTTCTTATCTAATTGAAACAATATTGTTGGAAGAACACTTAAGAATTTCAGAATGCCATAAAACTGGTATTTAATATCTAAAGAGGAAACAGAATGCCTCTTATGTTAATATCAATGTTGGTGTTCTTAGTACAGTATCTGAGCTAAGATTGCAAGACAGCCCCAGAAACAGGCCTGGTTCAGCTGGTGCTAAAAAGTATGCCCACATGTCAGCAAGAAGGCAGAATGAATGAGACATAATCCAGACTATAGGGAAAAAGCAAACTGCTACTAACATCTACTATTTCATCATCAGGCAAATACATAAATACTAATGTTGGCCTGACATTATGGCACGTGCAAAAGCAAAAGTCTTCTACCCATAACACTATGCTCTACAAAGAGAGATATACTTAGTTCCCTAGTGTTTATCCACACTCACGTGACCCTGTGGGTTTTTATTTTTAATTCAAAAGTTCTATTACATCACACTTTAATATGAGCAACAGCCTTGTGAAAGAACCATGTGATAAACGAGTTGGGTCCAATGTCTAAGATGCACCCTGATCACAGATGAACCATCTTGGGCATCCTTACCTTAACCCCTTCAATGCACCAGGGTATTATTTAGAAAATTATTGTTTTAGCACCCTAAGTGAGACCTTAGTCATGCTGTCCTACAGGTTACTTGAGGAGAGATCAGGGTAAGAAATCAATCACACAGCAATACTGGTTGGGATCATACTATAGTTCAACTCTTGCATAAGAATGTAAGGAGCTGTAGTCTCCCCCCGACACAGCTCATTCTTTCTGCTATATTTCCACCGCACACTACAGGGTATGCTGATGATGCCAAATAGTTAAGATATTTTCTGAGTCTCTGACTTCTAGGAACCATGTCCAGTCACTTCTCAGAAGTCAGTGAACCTAGTTCTATCTGTTCTGTGGTTTCTGCTCAGTGCTGCTGTTTTTAATTTATGAAACAGGCTGAGTGTATACAAGAGAACTGCATATCATCACAGGTGGGCACAAAAGAATTCCAAACACCCTTCATTCCCCACAAGACCCTGTTTCCAAGTCCTTTTGAGTTTTGCTCTCAAATACCTCTCAGATCCAGTTATTTGCTCTAACTCCACCATAAGTTACCATCCTAGTTAAAGTCACCGTTGTCTCTTGGTTGGACTAACACAAAAACTATCTCACCACTCTCCCCAGATTTCCTCTTGCCCCCAGTCCTGTCTTACCCCACCCACCCCTGCTCAATCTCTTCTTCACACTGCAGCCCAAACGATCTTTCAAAAACCAAACCTGCTCATGTGACCCTTCCACCTACTTGACAACCCCCCCCCCTTTAAATTCTATAATACCTTGCCACTTCCCTGGGGGTAAAG
>NW_020173397.1:11170881-11225182 GCF_003031525.2 Neophocaena asiaeorientalis asiaeorientalis
TTGCCACTTCTCTTGGGGTAAAAATCAAAATCCTTCCAGGGAAGTCAAGGCTCTGCGTGGTGTGGCTTCCTAGCCTCATCCCGCACATGCTCTACACTGAGGGCTATGCTTGTGTCACTCCTGTCTTACTGTTTCTGGAACACGTCATACTCCCTTCCCACCCTAAAGCTTTTTGCACATGCTTTTTCCTTCTGAAAGATTCTACCAGAAGTCAGCATAAAATTTACCTCCTTGGGAAGGCCTTCCCTAACCCCATGGCCAGGTCAAATTCCCTTATTCTATGGCCTTTTATAATTTTTTTTTTTTTTTTTTGCGGTAGGTGGGCCTCTCACTGTTGTGGCCTCTCTCGTTGCAGAGCACAGGCTCCGGACGCGCAGGCTCAGCGGCCATGGCTCACGGGCCCAGCCGCTCCACGGCATGTGGGATCTTCCTGGACCAGGGCACGAACCCGTGTCCCCTGCATCGGCAGGTGGACTTTCAACCACTGCGCCACCAGGGAAGCCCTATCTTATTATTTTTTATATATTTATTTATTTGTTTGTTTATGTTTGGCTGTGTTGGGTCTTCATTGCTGCACACGGGCTTTCTCTAGTTGAGGCGAGCGGGGGCTACTCTTCGTTGCGGTACACGGGCTTCTCATTGCGGGGGCTTCTCTTGTTGCGGAGCCCACGGGCTCTAGGCGCGAGGGCTTCAGTAGTTGTGGCACACGGGCTCACTAGTTGCGGCTCATAGGCTCTAGAGCACAGGATCCGTAGTTGTGGCGCACGGGCTTATTTGCTCCACGGCATGTGGGATCTTCCCAGACCAGGGCTCAAACCCGTGTCCCCTGCATTGGCAGGTGGATTCTTAATCACTGCACCACCAGGGAAGTCTGATTATCTGATTATTGGATTAACTTCCATCTCCTCCATTGACTACAAGCTCCATGAGGACAGAGACCCTGCCTGTGTTAACTAAAGTGACCCGTTAGTCCCAATTTTCATGGAATAATCCTGGTTTACACTTGTTATCATAGAATAAATACTAAGTGTACCACCTCTGCCTTCCAAAAGATACCCAGTTACACTAAAACCTATATGGTTCTCCTGGTTTTGATTCATCATTGAATCCTGGTAACTACTGCTAGAGCAGCTATATAAAGTAATCAGTAAATACTGACTGAACTATTGACGAGTATAAAATCTAATATAATCTTGATATGTATTCATATCAAGAAAAAAAAAAGATCTACCAAGTAGCTTTCCAACATACCAAACTGCTAAACAGGGAGAACCATCAAATATATAGCCAAGTCTTAATAGTCTTTGGCACTGAGAATAACTTTGCTTAGTTACTAAATACACAATACTTTAGATCAACTCTAGAGAAGCACCATTGTGTCCATATTATTCCAAAATGGGTCACTGGAAGATCAACTGCTTTGATAAGGTCAGTACCTCAAAGGCTGTATAAAGAACACTTTGACCCAAATAAAGGTATCGAAGTGGTTTATCCACCACAGAGGTGCAGCAAAAAATGTTCTGCCTTAATTATTGCACTTAGTAAACGAAGGTGTTACCTGTATATATTTCATTGTAGGCAATCAAGACTCATCACATTCAACCATAGGTGAGGAACAAATTAAATTACATTTCCATTTATTAATTGGCTTTAATCAATATAAAAGGCTTTTGTAGGGACTTCCCTGGTGGCGCAGTGGTTAAGAATCTGCCTGCCAATGCAGGAGGACACGGGTTCGATCCCTGGTCCAGGAAGATCCCACATGCTGTGGAGCAATTAAGCCAGTGTGCCACAACTACTGAGCCTGTGCTCTAGAGCCCACGAGCCACAACTACTGAAGCCCGCGCACCTAGAGCCCGTGCACCGCAACAAGAAAAGCCACTGCAATGAGAAGCCCGCACACCGCAACCAAGAGTAGCCCCCACTCGCCGCAACTACAGAAAGCCCACGTGCAGCAACGAAGATGCAGCCAAAAATCAATTAATTAATAAAAACCACCAGTTATAAAAAATATATATATATATACGGCATTTGTTGCATAACTGCTTTTGACAAGGTAAGTGTAAAATTGAGCACAGTTCATGTATCTGCTTTGGGCACTAGCCAACATTTTATCATTCAATCCATCAAAGCAGTAATAGTTTAGGTGAACTATCTCCTAACTATAGCTCTGAATTCCCCATTAGACAGAGAGAAGTAAGAAATCCACTGACTGCCAAAGGCCATAAAATAACATCCAAGCATTCCTCAGGTCTGAGGTGTGCTAGGTCATCCCTAATATAGCTCCAGAACGCTACAACGGCACACAGGAATTTTAAATAAAAGAGAAATCGGGCAATAAGACCACCAACCAACACGCTCGGGGAAATCATATAAAGTTAAGAGAGAATCTGGCCCAGCTAGAAATACTTTCTTGGAGAGCTTCCCCAAGAAAAGGCAGGCCACTTCAACTGTTTTCCTTTATGATGAAAATTCTGAACAATTTAGGCATCCAAGATAAGGATCTTCAACAGAGAACTAGACAGGGATGAATGTGTAAAAACCTCTTCAAAAGGAAGCAGTGCATCAGAATTTCCTTGCATTACTCACTTTACTGGCTTGTATTTTTTCCTGTCTTAATTACACATGGAACCAATCTAACAATAACTGCGGTTTTAATTACAAGTCAATAGGCTCACAGAGTTTTAAGTAAAAAAGTTCCATCTTTAAACTCTGAGATTTTTTTTTTCTAACATCTTTATTGGAGTATAATTGCTTTACAATTGTCTGTTCGTTTCTGATTTATAACAAAGTAAATCAGCTATACATATACATATATTCCTCATGGGTCTCCCACCCTTCCTATCCCACCCCTCTAGGTGGTCACAAAGCACCGAGCTGATCATGCTGTGCTATGCAGCTTCTTCCCACTAGCTAGCTATTTTATTTGGTAGTGTGTATACGTCCATGCAACTCTCTCACTTCGTCCCAGCTTACCCTTCCCCCTCCCCATGTCCTCAAGTCCATTCTCTATGTCTGCATCTTTATTCCTGTCCTGCCCCTAGGTTCTTCAGAACTTTTTTTTTTTTTTTCAGATTCCATATATATGTGTTAGCATACAGTATTTGTTTTTCTCCTTCTGACTTACTTCACTCTGTATGACAGCCTCTAGGTCCATCCACCTCACTACAAATAACTCAGTTTCGTTTCTTTTTATGGCTGAATAATATTCCATTGTATATATGTGCCACATCTTCTTTATCCATTCATCTGTGGATGGACACTTAGGTTGCTTCCATGTCCTGGCTATTGTAAATAGAGCTGCAGTGAACACTGTGGTACATGACTTTTTTTGAATTATGGTTTTCTCAGGATATATGCCCAGTAGTGGGATTCAGAGATTGTTTCTTTATACAAAGCTTCAGAGAGAACAGCCTGAATTCTTAGCATATGGGTTCAAGGGTCTACCTATAAAGGTCCATAAATCTTATTGTTACATGCATAAATTTAAAATGAGCTAAATATATTTTTCCAGAAAAGAATCCTTAGCTTCAAATTATAAATTGGCCCTTGACCCTCAATGTTAATATTTTATTATGAAATGAATTCCTCATTTCTAAAAACACTCTCAGTTAAGACAATAGTAAAATCCCTCAGTTAAAAAAAAAATAAGTTTATTACTTCAAACAGATACCCTGAACCCCAAATTTGCTTTTGTAAGGTAGTTTTTCACATAACTAGTTCACATTAAATGGACTAAATTATAATAACTCTATATCCATTCGTCTAAAAATGCATTTATTCATTCACCAACTATTTGAGTGTCTATTATATATATTGAATGGTTTCAGTATTGAGGTATAGGGAACAAAATGGACATTCTTCTTGCCCTTATAGCATGTATTGTCTAGTGGAAAAGATGATAATAAACAAGCAAATAAGCAAATGATGAAAATACGTGCTCACGGATGTTCTTAATCACTATGAAAGAAACCAACAGGTAGCTGTGATTTAGTATAACATCAGGTAGTCAGGGAAGGCCTCACTCTTTTTCCCTCCCCCCCAGAAAAAGAGAACAAATCTTTAAATAATCAGAGCTAGTGGGGACTGTAGAGAGCTTCTTGTTCTCAGCTGAAGTGCCTTTAAAATATGAAGTTATCTTCAAAATCTTAGGTAAAATAGTGAATATTTGTTAAAATATTACTTTAAAATTCTAGTTTCTATCTAACAAGAACAAAATATCTCAAATCGGGAAAAAATGGAGAGCATGTTAAGACACATGTGGCAATAGAGGAATTATTTTTCTAATTTGA
Source organism: Neophocaena asiaeorientalis asiaeorientalis (assembly GCF_003031525.2). Classification (NCBI taxonomy): domain Eukaryota; kingdom Metazoa; phylum Chordata; class Mammalia; order Artiodactyla; family Phocoenidae; genus Neophocaena; species Neophocaena asiaeorientalis. The sequence continues at coordinate 11,175,174 of NW_020173397.1, forward strand.
ACTGGTTAGCTAAGACTGCAAAAGGAAATTATCAGGTGAGAAAAAGGTACAAGACAAAATTATGTCATTTTATAGACTCAGTTTCTTGTTAGCTTAAATACAACAAGCGTGAAAGTCAGAGAGTGATTCCTGTAACATCTGTCTCTATAAGACATCCAGAAATTGGCAAGCTTTATTTAAAAACTAGGTTTAGAATCACTAGCAGTACACGTGTACTACAGCTGTAAGACCTCCACATACACCCCCACCGTGGTTTCACTCTTCTAATGAGTAGAACAAAATTGTTTCACAGCTTTTCAAATTCAAGGGACAAGCTTTGCATGGTGAAGTCTTAGGACTACATCATGCTGGGCTTACCACAAGACAGCCAACACCCGTGGTTCTCCTTGGACTCAGAACTCCCTCCCTCAGGATGGTCTCTGCCCCTCGGGGCCCCTCTGAGAGCCTTCAGAGGCTCTAGAAAAGCAGAAGAAAACGAATTCGCAGGGAAACACATTAGTGCCAAATGAAAAATCCTGCTCTCGTATACTACAAACACAAACCACATTCTGAAACTATCAACACTTTCTTTTTTTTTTTTTTTTTAATTTATTTTTGGCTGTGTTGGGTCTTCGTTGCTGTGCGCAGGCTTTCTGTAGTTGCAGTGAGTGGAGCTTCTCATTGCGGTGGCTTCTCTTGCTGCAGAGCACGGGCTCTAGGCGTGCAGGCTTCAGTAGTTGTGGCTCACGGGCTCTAGAGTGCAGGCTCAGTAGTTGTGGCATACGGGCTTAGTTGCTCTGCGGCATGTGGGATCTTCCCGGAGCAGGGCTCAAACCTGTGTCTTCTGCATTGGCAGGCGGATTCTTAACCACTGCGCCACCAGGGAAGCCCTGAAACTATCAACTCTTGAGTGCGCTTGTGTACGTAAACTTTCCAAAATTTCAGTTAAAAAATAAACACAAAAATATCAAGTGCTAATGTGTATTTTTTAAAGAGATTTAAACATAAAAAATGTTTTCAATGTTGGACATGGAAGAATCATACAGAAAAAAGGTAAGTGGTAAACAATGGGGAAAGGGTTGAGGGGAGCCAGAATAAAAAGGGGGGGCCTCAACCCCAAAAGTGTGCAGAGGGTTCAGAGAGATTGATTGTTGATCTGAGGGGCAGAGGAGACAAACCAAACTGGCAAAAATTGATTAAGGAATAAAATATAATACTATCGGTCATGACAAATGGTTATGTATATTTTTAGAACTTCAGAAAGATCGTAGAGTTGGCTGTCTCATAGTGAAGAATTAAGCCTCTCAGTGCATGTACTTTTAAACTGTTTAAACGGCTCGGACTACACAAGAGGGACCGATGAAACCGATCTGTGGTGCTGACTCAGTCCTTCCTTCTGGATAGCACAGGGTATATCTGCCTCACAAACCCTTTCTTCTATTTCAATTGGAACACAAACAAACAAACCAAAAAAAAAAATTAGCCTAGCTCATCCATGATGAATATACATTTCTAAGAAAGGGACTTCCCAGCATCAAGGAAACTGTTTGCCTCTTCCTCACTATGGGGAAATTTGTGGTTACTTAAAAAAAAAAAAAAAAAAAAAAAGAGCTATTAGGTCAATGAAATTCGTAATAACAATAATATGAGTAGTAATTCTTGCTTTTTCATGGGATAAAATTACAAACTGTTAAGAATCAAGGTCTTTGATATATCTTTTTGAGGGTGTGTGTGTGTGTGTGTGTGCGTGTGTGTGTGTATACATGTGCACACTTGCTTTCTGTCAATAAAGGAATTTCTATCAGAATAGAGACTTTTTTAAAAAGCAGAATTGCTGTATTCCAATCCTTTTTTATAAGTCGAGCATTTTTTTTTGAGGAAAATTAGGTATTTTATGATATTTCCCACAAAACCCAGCAAACTCTTTCATACTGAAATAATTATTAAGAGTAAACCACAAGGCTCAGTCAATAGCCAAGGAAGATTCTTTCTTTTCCAAGCATTAACCTCATTTCAGGAGTCATCTGAAACACAGACCAGTATAGCTCCTGTTTCTAAAAAGATTTTTACTGGTAATGAGAATGATAAAACTGCAATTTCTTTCTGAAGGCTATATAAGGATTTATGCAAAGTTCAACAGAAGACAGATTTCCTTGAGTATACAGTACCAGGACCTAACACATTTCCCAGCAAGAGGATACCATGCATACATACATTTGAGCAGTCAATGAATAAACGAACAAAGATTAATGTGAGGATTCAAATGAGACAACTTCATAAACTGGATTTTCTTATAGTGAATCTTTTTTTTTTTTTTCCACTTCTTATGCTACATTTCAGAAATGTTCTCTTCCATTTCTGAGAGTTGTCTGGCTAGAGGAATAGAAGTTTCATGAGAATACAGACCATTAGCACAGAGTCGGTGCTCACTAAGTGTGCGGAGAATTTAATGATCAACACATGAATTAAAACATGAAGAGCAAATCAATACATGAATGAATGAATGGTGAAAGAAAAAATCACCTCAGTTTCTCTGGACTTGGTTTGTCACCCTCTCCATGAAGCCATATTTGAGTCCCAAGCCACAAGACTATCTTAAAGGAACTTGTCAGAACTTAATTTCACTCCTTGGATTCTCATGAAGAAATGAAGTGGTTTCAAGGGGAAAATATAAACATATGATTGAGAAAAGTTGGTTCAAATCCTACTCCTCTTCCTAGAAGGTCCATGACTCTTGGCCAGGGTTTCTTAACCTTGGCACTACTGACCTTTTGGTCTGGATAATTCTTCGTCGTACAGGCTGTCCTGTGCATTGCAGAATGCTCTGCAGCATCCTCGGCCTCTACTCACTAGATGTCGGTATCACCGTGTACCCCAGATGTGACAACTAAAGCCACCTCTCTAGATGTTGCCAAATGTCTCTTGGGGGGTCAAAATCATCCCCAGGTGAGAACCATTGCTATAGGCAAATTTCTTCATTATTTAAGCCTCATTTTCTCATTTAAAAATGTATGTAGGGCTTCCCTGGTGGCGCAGTGGTTGAGAGTCCGCCTGCTGATGCAGGGGACACGGGTTCGTGCCGTGGTCCGGGAAGATCCCACATGCCATGGAGCGACTGGGCCCGTGAGCCATGGCCGCTGAGCCTGCACGTCCGGAGCCTGTGCTCCGCAACGGGAGAGGCCACAGCAGTGAGCGGCCCGTGTACCGCAAAAAAAAAAAGTATGTAATACCACTTTTCATAAGTAATGGTTGTAATAAGTAAATTTAAAATAACTGTAATTACAAAAAATTCTGACAACAAGAAGACTATAAACATTATTTGAGTACCCATTATGTGCCAGGCACTGAATAGAGGAGTCATTTAACTTGATTCCTTCCAATCCTTACTACACCCTTATGGATTGTGGGCACTCACTCTCATTTTCACAATAATCACACAAATGAGAGTTGTCACAGCCAAGATTCAAACTGAAGCCATCTGATTTCAAGAGCCCGAGCTCTCACCCACCATACTGTACATAATCAATCTCCAAACACAGCTTGTCATTCAGTAGGTCGTCAACAAATATTTGTCTCCTTCCAACATTTTTCCTAATTTTCTTTCCCTGGAAGAATCAGAGTTCAGTGTGTTTCCCTACTGCATGAAATCTGGAAATGATATCTTAAAATCCCCATGTCAATTATATCATAGTTGCCTCTTCCATCAAAGAGGAAATGCTTTACATCCATAATATCTACTGGCATCAACGTTCTCTGTATTCAACTGTAAGTTCCTAAAGATCAGAGATCAGTTTCCACACATAATAGAAGTGCTCATGACATGTTTATGGGTGATAGTGTTCACCTTATTCTAGAGAGTAACAAAAATATATTGATGTTGATTTGACATGTTCAGGGTTTACAATGAAAAGCTATATAGAGAATATTAGAAAGGGTTACGACAGCTAAACTTCAACTGAAATTGAGCAATTTTATTTTTTTAAATACTAAATTATATCTAATGAATGGGAAGATAGAGTCTATAATTGTTCAAGCTTCTTAATGCTGGGCCCTTAGCCATGATGTTTCCACTTGAAACAACAGAATAAAAATGGGGTTGGCTAATGTTAACAGAGCTTTTTCTACAGGATTTAAAAGATCTTACAAGATTAGTCTATAAATGAATTTATTAATCATCATGGAAATAGCATATGACAGCCGAAAAAGTATTTAAAGTTTAAAAAAAAAAAAAGGAAAAGGAAAGCAAAGGAAAAGAAACCAAACCATAGAGGGACACAAACTTTTATTACCAAATTTCTTTTTTAACTTTTTTTGTATAATGATAGGTTTCTATAATTTATACATGAGAATATTTACTTGAGGCTTAGTTTGGTAGAATAAGTCCTAATTTGTAGGCCATAACTTCTATTTTCTGGTCCAGTTACTTTCTCGAAGCATGTTGTTTCCCAACCATAAAGTAGTATTTCAAATACTATTCAAGATTCCCTCACTCTTAGCAAAGGCTCATTTCAAAATCTAATAAAAATGACAAGGACAAGAACAATATCCATTTTTTAAAATGAAAGAGGCAGTGGTGGAGGTGGGGGGAAGGATCGAGTCCCACCATTTAGAAAGTCAGACATAAAGACCCTTCACACACTCTAAAATGACTATAATTTAAAAAAACTGAAAATAATAAGTATTGGCAAGAATATGGAGAAACTGGGAACTAGAACCTTAGTACATTGCTAGTGGGAATGTAAAATGGTATAGCTGCTATGGAAAACAGTCTAAAAGTTCTTCAAAAGGTTTAACATCGAGTTACAATATTACACAGCAATTCCACTTGTAGGTAACTACCTGAGAAAAATGAAAATATATTACAACACAAAAACTTACACACAAATGTTCGGAGCAGCGTTACTCATAACAGCCAAAAAGTGGAAGCAACTCAAATGTCCATCGACTGAGGAATGAATAAACAAAATGTGGAATAGCACGACAATGGAATATTACTGGGCCATAGAAAGGAATGAAGTACTGACACACTCTACAACAAAGATGAACCTTGACAACTTCATGCTAAGTGAAAAAAGCCAGACCAAAAAAAGGCCATAAGTTGCATAATGCCATTTATATGAAATGTCCAGTAAGCAAATCCATAAAGACAGAAAGTAGATTAACAGTTGCCAGGGGACAGGAGAAAGGAGAGCTGGAGCTAACTACTGAAAGGTACAGGGCTTCTGCTGGAGACAATGGAAGTGTTCTGGAATTAGATAATAGTGATGACTGAACAAGAAAGTCAAACTAAAAACCACTGAAGTATATACTTCAAAATGGTGAATTTGATGTTCTGTGAGTTACATCTTAATTTAACATAACGCTAGAAGAAAAGGTTAAAGACTAAAAAAGAAAAACACTCAACTTAGAGATGTGCAGATAGTTCTTCACCCCCTGCAACCGCCCAGCACCTGACAGTGGTCTCGAAGAGCTTTCTGCCCTGAAAAATCCACCACCCCCCTTCATTATAGTGACATGAACAGCTGAAATGAGACACCAATGTTGAATCTTTAAACATTATAAATGGTAAGGGGAGCAGGGGAAGGAGATTTAAATCCATTTCAGAGTAGAGGACCACAAGAAAAGAAAAGAACTTTTGACAGAAGAACTACTAAGACAGGGAAAGAAACGGACAAAGGGGAGGAAGAGTTTGTCCTAGGAAGAGAAAACAACGTGGAGGCTACATTGCCATTGTCTGTTTGCTCATTTTTGGTGTATCAGTTTGTGTAAATAAATGGACATGGCATCCTAGGAGGGAAAAAAAGAGAATACTACAAATCAGACTCAAAAAAAAAGAAAAATACTGAAGGTGTCAAATGTGTACACCAGAAAAATAAGAGCTACAGCAGAGGAAATAAATGCACAATTTTCTATCAAGTCATTTCTCAGTTATTTCCTCTTGCCAATCCTCCACAACTATTTCCTGCTAAGCCTCTTCCTTCCTCCCTGCATTTCTTCATTTGCACAGTTTCTCCTCCTACGCAAACACACCATTCTTCCTCTGCGGCGTGCCAGACCACGAGTTAATATGCCTGTCTCTGCATTCCCCAGCGATGAGCCTCATACCCCATTACCTCGTCTATTTCCTCAACTGTTACCCAGTTATTTTCTATTCCCATCTCAGTCATGCATCCAGTCATTCCCTCCCTCCCATAACAAACAAGTGTGGAGGGGAACTAAATGAATGCCCAGTGGTGATCCAAATCTGACAGTACCTTTAAATGGAATTCATTAAGTGAGCACAAAAAAATTTAACATGACAAGTGACTTAAAGAATTAAGCACAAGGACCCATGAGGGTATTTAATAAGGAGATAGGGAGAGAAGTGAAGAAGTAGAAGGGAAAGGAAAAAGAGGTCAGGCCTATTTCAGGGAGTAAAAAAACAGCATATGCAAAGGCCCTGCACAAAGAAGTAGCATAACATACTGGAGGAAATGAACAAAGTCCATGGTGGCCAAAGCACAGAAAGATTTACGGGAAAGCAATGTGAGAAAATGGGGGCAGGAGGTAGGGGGGTAGGCAAAGGACAGATCATGATCTAGGGTCTTTATCCCAACATTGAGAGAAGGGTTAAAGGGCTATTACAATAATCCAGAGAGAGATAACAGTAGCTGGGCTATGGAAATGGCAGCAGAAATTTTGCGATGTAGACACATCATCAAATAATAATAAAAATGATAATACCAAAAACCATAATGACAACAGCAACTATCATTTGCTAAAAGCTTATGACATGCCAAGACCTAAGCTATGCACTATAAATATATTATCATTTTTTTCACAACTGTGAATGGTAAATATTAGGATTCCGATTTTACAATCGAGGAAACTGAGACTCAGAGTCAGTTAAGTGACCTGGCCGAGATCCCATGCAGCTGATACGTGATACAACAGGAACTGAATAAGGTCTGCCTCGCTTCCACTAATACAACACAGTGTGCTTAGCATAAAAATAATAAAAGTATCAACTATTATGGAGCCAGGAACTGGGCTAGTATGTTGAAAATCAGTTGGGCTTTTAATCTTCCCAACAACTGGGTCATATGGGCAGCAGTATCCCCACTTTACAGATGGGGAAACTGAGGCAGAGCCAGGTCAGCTAGAGGCATAAACTGGGCCCATTAACAGCTCCCGACTCAGTAAGTCATAGAACTGGGATTCGAATGCAATGAAGACAATGAAGTTCTGGAAGGTCTTTCCTTTTCAATCAAGATACAGATCGATTAAAAACTAAAACTATGAGTCAACACTTTACCTATAATCTGTTTAACGCCTTCTGGAAAATCTAAAATGCATGTTGCTTCTGAAATTCACTTTTGTATTTTTATTGTAATCTCTAACCCACAGCATTGGGAGTCCCAGATTTGCATCACTACATATGTCACCACACCCACTGACAGCTCAGAAAGATAAAGATAACCCTGGTTATAGATGAAAAACTACTAAGTATTTCCACCAAGATGGGCAGAAGAAATGACTTTGACAGTCAAGTCATCTATGGGGAATTATATTATTTTTCACAATATATATAATTAAAGTAACAGCATTTCAAAATCAAGACTGAAAATAAATGTCACTTACAGCCAGAGAGGATGATGTTAGATCATGAGAATGCATGGAAACAGAAAAGGATGAAAGAGGCTCCCTGAATTCCTAATTTCTCAACTATCATGACCTGTACCCCTTCAAATACATAAATCTGCAACAGGATTTTTTTTTCCTCCCACTGAGTCCAACAAAATAGAAAATCCTTCCTGTTTGGCCAAAAGAATTCTTTTTTTTTTTCCTATAACCTATTCACTCCCCAAAATTATGTAATGAATGATCCTTAGTATAATAGCAGATGCTATAACAAATATTCCTTTATATGATTTGTAGATATCACCACCCAGACAACAAATACCTCTGTGAATATGAGGGACTTCCCTGGTGGTCCAGTGGTAAAGAATCCGCCTTCCAATGCAGGGGACGTGGGTTCGATCCCTGGCTGAGGAACTAAGATCCCACATGCCGCGGGGCAACTAAGCCCGCATGCCACAACTACTGAGCTCGGGCCCCTCAATGAGAGAGCCCGTGTGCTGCAAACTACCGAGCCCACATACTCTGGAGCCCGCACATCACAACTAGAGAGAGAAAACCCGTGTGCCACAACTAGAGAGAAGCTCACGCACTCCAACGAAGAGCCCACGAGCCGCCAACAAAAGATCCCACTTGCCTCAGCGAAGATCCTGTGTTCCACAACTAAGAGCCGACACAGCCAAAAACTTAAATAAATAAAGGGGGAAAACATCGATGTGTTATGTTATACATTTAAAAAACCAACTAAAGCCCTCTTACCATTAGTAAGACAAAAAGCAGTAAAAATTAATGTCAAAAAAAAAAAAAAAAGAATGTGAGAACATAGGTTAAAAAAAAACTTAGGCACAAAGATTGGCATTTTATGTTTCCCTGCGTCACCCTAACCTTCAGCTACTACGACAGATCTAACCCAGTTTTCATTCACATGTGGCACTAAATTGCTTTGATGAAAGCCAAATAATAAGGGGTATACCCTTTAGACCAAAATACAATGCAAATTGCTGAATATTGCACGTAAAAATAATTTCTAAACTTAGAGTACAAGACTTTCTTTTTGCTAATGCATTTACCGTATATTAGACTCAGAAAACCTACAATAAAAATCTCCTACTAAGTGGATATTGTTTCTGCAACCTTTATCATCTAAATGTGGTCTTGGTGCTTCTGCTTTAATAGCGTAATCCCCAGGCATCAATTGCTTGTGGCATTTGCCCAAGTATTTTGAAATGTTTAGTTTTTGTCTAGGCAACAGATGTGAACTAAGTAACAAGTCAATCTGTCCCAGGATTTGTTTCACAACCACTCCAAAGAGATGTTCCTTGTCAGCTTCACAAACTACAGTGCATCCAAATGGCATTAAACGTTTTACTACCTGGAAAACTATTTCAAAAGATTCTTTACAGGCACTGAAAGAAAATATCCTGTCAGATCATATCCCCTTTTTCCATCAAAAAGAATTACTGCCATACTCCTTGAAGCAATACCAACTAAACCCAGCCTTCAAAAATAACAACAGAAAATTAAAATGGTGTTTCAAAACAAAGGATTTTATGTGATTTATGATGTAAGGGACCCCTGTTCTATATAACTTGGTATGGTATGCACATGAGCAAAAATAAAGAGAAATCACTTCTCCAAAGAAGACGTACAGATGGCCAACAGCACATGAAAATATGCTCAATGTCGTTAATTATTAGAGACATGCAAATCAAAGCTACAATGAGGTATCACCTCACACCAGTCAGAATAGCCATCATTAAAAAGTCTACAAACAATAAATGCTGGGGAGGGTACGGAGAAAAGGGAACCCTCCTACTCTGTTGGTGGGAATGTAAATTGATACAGCCACTATGGAAAACAGTATGGAAGTTCCTTAAAAATCTAAAAATAGAGTTACCATTTGATCCAGCAATCCCACTCCTGGGTATATATCCGCAAAAAACCATAATTCAAAAAGACACACGCACTCCAATGTTCACTGCAGCACTATTTACAATAGGCAAGACTTGGAAGCAACCTAAATGTCCACTGACAGATGAATGGATAAAGAAGATGTGGTACATATACAGTGCAATATTACTCAGCCATAAGAAAGAATGAAATAATGCCATTTGCAGCAACACGGATGGACCCAGAGATTGTCATACTAAGTGAAGTAAGTCAGACAGAGAAAGACAAATATCATCTGATATCACTTCTATGTGGACTCTAAAAATTGATACAAATGAACTTATTTACAAAACAGAAGTAGACTCACAGACTTAGAAAACAAACTATGGTTACCAGGGGGAAAGGTGGTGGGGAGGATAAATTAGGAGGTTGGGATTAACAGATACACACTACTTTATATAAAATAGATAATCAACAACCTACTGTACAGCACAGGGAACTATACCCAATACTCTGTAATAACATATATGGGAAAAGAATCTGAAAAAGAATAGATATATGAATATGTATAACTAAATCACTTTGCTGTATCCCTGAAACTGACACAACACTGTAAATCAACTATACCCCAATATGAAATTTAAAAATTTTTAATAAATATAAAAAGCATACTTGATATTAAGAGAAATCACAGATAACCTAAAAATGTGTATCATATCCTTACAATTTTATGTGTATCTGAAATATGTAAGATTGATTTAACATACTTGCTATGTACATACATTTGAATTTTATGAACAGATTGATTTTTTAAACAAGAAAGGAAAATTCATTATTTTTTTTAAACCAAAGGTGATCTTTTTATAATATGAAGAGTGATTACAGAGTATTTTTTTTTAATTGAAGTGTTCTATATCAGGCTTTCTTAAGAAGAGGCAAAGGAACAAATACAAATGATTCCATTTACATGAAGTTCAAGAATACGTAAAACTAAGTCAGAGAGACAGAGGTCAGACTGATGGTTTTTCTTCTGGGGGGTGGTTATTGGCTGAGAAGGACACGGGAGAACCTTCCACAGTTCTGGAATCGTTCTAATTCTTGATCTGGGTAATAGCCACAAGGGTGTGTGTGGGTGTGGGCAGTTATAGGTGTGTGTATAAATAAATCACGATGCAAAGCAGTCTGGATGACATTACAACTTCTTAAAATGCACATAAATTTTAATGTTTGTCTATTACCTTGACCAAAAAAAGCTAGCACAACTAAAATGCCAACCAAGGACGAGAGAATCAAATCTCAGTCATCTTAGCTCATTACTAAGGCAAAAGAAGGGAGACGCACATGGCTTATTCTCCAGTGCACAGAAACATCAGTAATCCTCATAATCACCTATCTGAAAAAGGCACTAAGTCAAACTAACACAGGCCATCTGACTTTTTGTAAAAAAAAAAAACAAGCACACGAAAAACAATACTTCACACTAAGGGGCCACATTTCTGATTAAGGGCCTGATGCCCAGCCTTGTTCAGGTATAGTAACAGACACCCTGTTAATTAAATAAATCATCCATAAATAGTCACTTGTAAAATGGGAAGCTACTTAGAGCACTACACAATGCATCTCTTTGCAGAGAAAAATTATAGAATATGTGGGAAATAGGGAGCTCCCCCATGATCCTCCCAATTGGGGCTATTTTGCCCAAGGTCAGAAGTTAGGGAGACCCTGTAGAAGATGGACAAGATGAGGGGCGGCTCGTGGTTGGCTCCGTGGGTGCCACTGCCTCCTACACACTTAAAATATCTGGAGGGCCATGGGCAGGACCTTGTGCACCACAAGAAGTACCTAAATCCTACTGGAATAAAATGATGTAAGACTCAAATGGCATTCCCGTCTCGTTCCCATGCTTCCCTAATTTGAGTAGGTGTCACCCCAACCGCAGCCAAGAAATACTCAAACTATCTGATTAAGATAGCGTGGCTCATATATGCAGTGGAATATTACTCAGCCATAAAAAGAAACGAAATTGAGTTATTTGTAGTGAGGTGGACGGACCTACAGTCTGTCATACAGAGTGAAGTAAGTCAGAAAGAGAAAGACAAATACCGTATGCTAACATATATATCTGGAATCTTCAAAGAAAAAAAAAACGCTTCTGAAGAACCTAGGGGCAGGACAGGAATAAAGATGCAGATGTAGAGAACGGACTTGAGGACACGGGGCGGGGGAAGGGTAAGCTGGGACCAAGTGAGAGAGTGGCATGGACATATATACACAACAAATGTAAAATAGACAGTTAGTGGGAAGCAGGTGCATAGCACAGGGAGATCAGCTCGGTGATTTGTGACCACCTAGAGGGGTGGGATAGGGAGGGTGGGAGGGAGACGCAAGAGGGAGGGGATGTGGGGTTATATGTATATGTATAGCTGATTCACTTTATTATACAGCAGAAACTAACACACCATAGTAAAGCAATTATACCGCAATAAAGATGTTAAAAAAAAAAAAATAGCGTGGCTTACAAGCGAGGGCCCTATGTCAACGCACCACAGTATGACACCAAAATGGCATAAGCTAAAGAAGAGTCCAAGGCTGTCTTGTATACATGAGCCAACTGAGGTTCATTCCAAATTACTTGGAACCCAAGATAGAAATTAATTTCCCCTTTTTTTTTGTCCACGCCACACAGCATGCGGGATCTTCCCTGACCGGGATTCGAACCCATGGCCCCTGCATTGGGAGCGCAGAGACTTAACCACTGGACCCCGCCCCCCCCCGGGGAAGTCCTGAAAGTAATTTCTAACAATACTATGGAACACGAGACGCATGTTGTCAAGTACAGATGAACCTGTTAGGAAAATACAGCTCTGCCACATACTTTATATACACTCTACATTACAGCAGTGGTTCTCACCCTGTTGCCACTTGGGGAACATTTAGCAGTGCCTGGAGGCATTTTTCACAACTTGAGAGGGGTTTGGCATGCTACTGGAATCTGAGGGGTCGAGGCCAGAGATGCTGTTAAATAGCCTATGGTGCACAGGATGGCACCCCCGACAAAGAACTACGTGGCCCCAAATGACAAGAGTGCTGAGGGTGAGAAACTCAGCACTGTAACACAGGTAACCAAAATGCAAAGATTCTGAGAGGTAAATTAGCAAATGAGAAAAGCTAAAGACTTAAACTCGTAAAACCAGACGAAGCTGTATAGAAAATAAATAGATGCACAATGAAAAATAAAAAGCCCTTTAAGCTTCCTCTTCAAATATCACACAGCGTAAAGGCTTTTCAAAAAAATATGCAGTTAAAATAAGCAAAACTATTTGTTTTAGTGGGGGCGTGGGGAGGAAATCTGTAAACAGAATCAATCAACAGGGGATTATGTGAAGAAATGATAAAATCATACTATGAAATATCTCCACATTAAAAATAACGATTTTTAGCTTAATGTATTGATTTGGAGAGATGGCCAGAAAATAGTGTCAGGGGAATAAAGTAACAGTATACAACATGAGTCCATTTTTGTAAAAATTCAAACAAATAAATTTCTCTGTCTATAGATCTTGTTTGCGTGAGCAAGGGAGTGATTGTTGATCCAAAACAAATTATTAATATTGATTTCTTTAATAGGGCAGGACTCGGGATGGCGAGGAGGAAAATTAACAAGTTTTTCTTTATGTTATTATTCCTTTGGAATTAAAAAAATTTTTATAAAGAAAATTGAACTTAGGAAGGGAGGGAGGGTGAGAAGGATCAAAGAAAGGAAGGAGGAAGAGAAGAGAGGGGCAAGATGAAAGAGAGAATGTCACTGTAACAGCTGACAGCAAAACTTGAGTCTGTTGTTCCTGGTTTTACCAGTGAGTGCTGCTGTTGACCAACTTAATGGATAAAAGCAGCGAAACCAAATTTGGGAAAGCAACTCCAAGTGTCTGTCACTTTGTTCACTTTCAGGTCCCTTCAGCTAGCAAAGCACAGTTCAGTTCAAATGGCTTGTTTTGTTTGATTTCTCTGATCCGCTGCTCATCTTGAAAAATTCTGCACCAGATAGTGATGGGATCAACTACAGTCATATCTCATTTCAGACACCAACTCCGCTAGATGACAGCCTCAACTTCTGGCAAGTGAAGATAAGGACTCAGAGCACCAGGCTTCCCTTTAAGGAGTAACTCTCAGGGCACAGCAACTTAATTACCCAAGTCTCATTACCAGAAAATTCTCCAAATACCTCTACTCCACCAGTACTGGAAACTAAGCCCTCCTCTACTGTTGCTCACTATTATTCAATGCATGAAAATGCATTTTCTAAGTTCTACTACACAAATGAAATAGACCCATCATGAAACACACAGGCATTTCTAATAACGCCTCATACATACACACTCACACATGAATGTCATGCACTGTGTAGCTTTGAAAATTTTTTGAAACTGCTGCTTCTCCAGTATGTTGCCGCTACTTACAATGGACAGCACTAGCCCTACCTGGAAAGAGTAAATAATTAGATTTAAAAGATACAAGATAAAACATTGGGCCAGTCTGAACTTTCAACTAGCCAAGATTTTTACATTTTGCACAAGTAACTATTTTTAACTTCGTATGAAGAGGCAGGCCCTGGGGTCTCTGGATTTCTTTCTATAGACAGGCATTTACTTACTGATGGCACATAAAAAAACTCAGAAAAAAATGCTTTGTTTTTGCTTGCAAAAATGATTTATCACTGTACTGTTAATCCAGCACTAGTAAAATGAACTAAGGAACATATATTTTTCTTTTCTAAGTTATGACATTCAACAAACCACCACACTGTTAAGAAGAAAAACAACTTAGGGAACTGTTCAGGGGTCAAGGAGCTTCTTTCCACCCCAGAGCTGAATCACAGTATCCAGGGTGGATTTCACAATACCCCCAGGGTCTGTAAACACTGGCGCCAATCATAGCATTTGCCCTAATTAGCAAACTGGCTTCAGACCCATCAAAAACTTTCACATTTGAAATTTAACACATCTATATTTAGAACATGACTTGTAGGACATTTGCTGCAAGTGAAACAGCAAAAGAAAAAAAAGCACTGAGTCTATATTGTTCCTACAGATCAGAACTCTCAGACCTAAAAGACAATAGGCTACTTAGAGACGATAGACCCTAATTAGTTAGTATAGGACCAGCAGAGCACCCACAGGGCAGTATCAGTAGTAATTAGGCATTAGGAATTAAGGCGTTTAATATTTGAAACCTACAAATAGGCCAGGAAGTTAGTTTATGTACAGTTGACCTTTGAACAACATGGGTTTGAACTGTATGGGTCCAGTTATATGCAGAGTTTTTTTCAACAGTAAATACTACTGTACTACACCATCTGTGGTTGGATGAATCCACGGACGCAGAGGGGCAGTTATATGTGGATATTCCATGGATTGAGAAGCGTGGGTTCCCCTAATCCCTGTAGTGTTCAAGGATCAACTGTACATGAGGGCCTTGGACCTGATATAAGAAAACAGGGGATGAGATAAATGTAGTCTGTTTCATGCCCTGTCTAAAAAGAGGTTGGCTACTCCTCAGTTCCAGTCATTTGTTGACTGGACAAGGCCCAGTTTTCCAAGAGAAGCTAGAAGTAGAGATTTTTATGTGAAATTTCCTATTTTTTAAAAAATGTTGACCACTAATTCATATTTTGTCAAAAAAAGATTATGAATCCATCTGAATATGTCTGTGGTCCATATTCAGCCTGTAGACTCACGGTTTACAACTTGAAGTAAGATGTTCAAATAATTAAGTAGTTAAATTAGTACCAGGAGACAAACACAATTTTTTTTCAATTCTGGTTAAAAAAACACATAGGATAAAATTTACCATCTCTTAAGTGTTCAGTTCAGTGGTGTTAATTACATTCACATTGCTATGCAATCTCCAAAGCTTTTTCATCTTGCAAAACTGAAACCCAATACCCACTTAAAAATTCCCCTCCCCCCCCCCCAGCCCCTGGCAACCACCCTTCTACTTTCTGTAGTTCTATGAATTTGACTACTCTAGGGACCTCATATAAGTGGAACCATATGATATTTGCCTTTTTCTGACTGGCTCACTTCACATACCATGATGTCCATTAAGGTTGTAGCATGCAACAGACTTCCTTCAGTTTTAAGGCTAACTAATATTCCATTCTATGTTTATCCATTCATCCATTAATAGATATTCGTGAGTTGCTGCCACCTCTTGGCTGTTGTGAATAATGGGTGTGCAAATACCTCTTGGAGACCTTGCTTTCAGTTATTTTGGATACGTACCCAAAAGTGGAACTGCTGAATCATATGGTAGTTCTATTTTTAATTTTTTGAGGAACCACCATATTGTTTTCCACAGTGCTTGCACCATATTACAGTCCCTTCTAACAGTGCACAAGGTTTCCAATTTCTTCACATCCTTGCCAACACTCATTATTTTCTGAGTTTTTTTTTTTTTTGGCTGGGTTGGCTGGTTGGTTGGTGGTTGTTGTTTAATAATAGCCATCCTAATAGGTGAGAGGTGCTATCTCATTGTGGCTTTCATTTGCATTTCTCTTATGATTAGTGATGCTGAACATCTGTTCCCATCCTTGTTGGTCATTTGTATGTCATCTTTGGAGAAATGTCTATTCAAGTCCTTTGCCCATTTTTTAAAAATATTTATTAATTAATTAATTTATTTATTTGGCTACACCGGGTCTTAGTTGCAGCATGTGGGATCTTCATTGCTGTGTGCGGGATCTTCGTTGCGGCACACAGGATCTTTAGTCGCGGCATGCAGGATCTAGTTCTTTGATCAGGGATCGAACCCAGGCCCCCTGCATTGGGAGGGCAGAGTCTTAACCACTGGACCACCAGGGAAGCCCCTGCCCATTTTTTAACTGGGTTGATTTTTTGTTGTTGAGGCGTTCTTTATGTATTCTGGATTAACCCCTATCAGATATATGATTTGCTAATATTTTCTATTATTCCACAGCTTACCTTTTCACTCTATGGATTAAGTCCTTTGATGCACAAAAGTTTTTAGGTTTGATGTAGTCCCACTAGTCTATCATTCCTTTTCTTACCTGTGCTTTTGGTGTCATATTCAAGAAATCATTGCCAAGTCCAATGTCACGAAGCTTTTCCACCATGTTCCTTTAGGAGTTTTATAGTTTTGGATCTTATATTTTGATCCATTTTAAGTTAATTTTTGTATATGGTGTAAGATAAGGGCCCAATGCATTCTTTTGTATATGGGTATCTCCCAACACCATTGGTTAAAGAGACTGTCCTTTCCCCATTCTGTGGTTTTGGCACCCCTGTCAAAGATCATCTGACCATATATGTGAGGATTTACTTCTAGAGCTCTCTATTCTATTCCAGTGGTCTATTTCTGTGTCTTAATGTCAGTACCATACTGTTTAAATTACTGTAGCTTTGTAATAAGCTTTGAAATCAGGAAGTGTGAGTCCTCCAACTCTGTCCTTTTTCAAAACTGTTCTGGCTATCAAGGAAAATGCACATTTTTCATGAAAGACTCTTAGGTCAGGTTTTTCCAAGCTCCATGCTAGTAAAAATGCTCTTTTCCAATCCTCTACCAGTACTAGAATATAGAAGCACTAACTTCAGAAGGATTTAAAGACATGATGCAACTTCCCAGGAATTCCAAACTTAACATTAGATGGAGCAGATACATCTAAATATCCTGGCTTTGATAGTGGAGGGAATAGTGATTAAGAGGACACAAGACTCAAAGGGATCTGTGTTTTGGTTCCACAATTTCCTGTTTATGTGACCTTGTGTGTATTATTTAATCTCAGTTTCCCCATCTATAAAATGGAAGTAATGACAGCACCTCCCAGGGCTGTTGTGATGAAAAAACAGAACAATGCAGATAAAGCACTTAGCACAGTGCTTTCCTGTCACACAGTCAGCACTCAATCCATTTCTGACTACTACGTCAATCTTGGAACTTATGCCTCTCAACATTAATGATTTTCGTTTTATCAGTGGCATAATTTTTACGGAATAAAATGTAACGCCAGGCATCTAGGACACCAATGTGGAAACAGATATCCTTTACTTAGTAAAACAGGAGTTCAATGTCAGAAGCAAGGAGCAGTCATGCTGAGATTAATACGAAGAAGAGAGTAATAAAGCTAGGGTAATTTATATTTCCTTAATGAAACCTCAGATTCACTCATCCAAAATGCATCTGGTATAGAAAACCACTGGCCAGACAGAAACTGAATTTAATGCAATTTAATAAACAAATTCAAAACTAAAACACCAACACTTTCCAACAAGCTAAAAGGAAGAAAATCTGTCAGTTTGGTCTGGTGTAGCCTGTGCTACTAAGAAAGAGAGGAGCTTGAAACTAAATCCTTTAGAAGTTAAATCTTGATCTAGGTCTTTTATTCATTAACTGGCCAGTTTTACATGTAACTGCTCACATGAGTGTATAAGAGAAAACAGTCAGGTAAATTGTGCCATGAATCTCAAAAGTTTGAATCTGTATCCATTCTCACTTACTCTGGAAACCATCTGATTTTCCATACCTCCTTGGCAAAGCTCACACCACCTTAGAATCTAGGAGTAGAATATGGCGCCATTGTCTATACCAATCAGCCTAAACCCATTCCCTCATCAGAGGCACTGGCTCATGAACGGGAACATGAGTTAAGTCTGGCTAATAAGAAAGGTTTGATCTTCTTCCTTGCTGTTCTGAAAGAGCCTCCAGAAATATATCTAATCTCTCCATCTCTCTCACTCTCTCTCTCTGGATGTGGAAGGGACAAGTAGCCTCAGGAATATCTGGTAGACATCTGGACATGAGGTAGAACCAAAAACAGACTAAAGGTGACATGTCACCGTAAAGGCACAGTGGACGGTATCAGAAACAAGACCCATGATACTAACTAACACCAGGCCTCTCAGTCAAAACAATCCTGAAGTTCAAACCAACCCTGAAAGGACCTGCATTCTTCATGTCAAGGAACCAGTAAATCTCCTTTCTTGCTCAAGCTGGATTTTATGTCATTTAAACCTGAAAGGATTTTTACCTGATAAACCGATCAAACTCTAATGCTAAAGCAAAACTTTTAAAATAGTGTACACTTCCAAGCATGTATGCCCAGATGTATGCATTTGGGTCTGTGGCCTCAGATATTTGTACCTCAAAAGAGTAAGACAACACAAACAATTCTATGGCTCCCACAGTCTTACAGGGAACTCAACATCAATGTTACTCAAGTGTTGTGAGCAATCATCTCCGTGCCACCTATAAGAGCCTGAACATTTGACTCCAGGGAGCAGTAAACATTTTCCAGATATATCTCCTTCCCTCCCCTGAGTAAGCTAACACTACTTAATCTGTGCTGCTAGGACATACATTCATTTTTCCATGTTAACCAAAATGAAGGAACCCTGGATATTTGATATGACATTACAAAGACCTTGGACTTCAATAGCTTCTTTCTTCTAAGGAGCTCAAAGAGCTTCACAGTCATTTACTGTCAACATTCCCATAAAGTAGACAGAAGCAGGTATTCATGCCCCGGGGTCAGCAAGATGCAGCCCTGATGAAGGTCACCAGACACTGGGCAGTTATAGAATGAGGCCAGACTCTCAGGGAATCTGCTCTGTTTTGAAAATAAATCATGTCTCAAACCTGCATTTGGGGGGAAGCAAAGTCAGAATAAAATGATTCTCTCGTTCATCATTTCCCCAAGTGCACATAGGCAGATATTCTCCTGTCACTCCTCCTCCCCTCCAAAGACAGGAGAATTCTTAGTCAAGTAAATCTGAGAAAAATGGGACAAAGATAAACAAGTGTGTTTGCTGGACATTTCAGAACCTTTAATATGTTGATGTACACCATGATGCTTGAGAAGGTTAAAAAGTAAGCATAAATAAGAGCTAAGACTGGGGCCTGGCACATATATACGTGCTCAGTAGATGTCACGAAAGAGGCACTAGTAGGTAGGAGTCCAGTATCTGAGGCCATACTGCCTTGGTTAGGATCCCAGCTCTGCCACACAACAGCAGGATAACCTTTCTTCATCTGTGAAATTGGGATCAAAATAATACCTACCTTATAGCATTGGTATATATAAAGTGCTTAAGGTACACACAGGAAGCACTCAATAAGTGTTAGGTGCTATGGGTGCTTTGGTGGTTGACGCCCTCCAATTGGATGTTAGAAGGTAGTTTACCAAATTTACTTGATTACACAACTTTTTTTTTTACATAAAGCATCCTACAGCATTATTACCTGGCTGACCTCTGAACTCTAGTTCTTAAATTGTATTTAATATCCCTCTTGCTCCTCTAAGAAGATAAAAATCACCCTGGATGTGTCCACCTATCTCTTTCTCTCTTACCCAACCCTCCCAACCCTTACCCCCCACCCCCCGCCAAAAAATATTCCTTTTATCCCAGCATTCAATAAATGGACATGGTCTCAGGTTGAATGTCCATGCTCAAGCTCAGTTTCCCAAGGTTGAACTTTCTCACTCACTCATAACCTCAACTCATGAAAAATAAGGAAAGAGAGTCTTCAGGTTCCTGGATTACTAAGTACGAATTACTTAGTAAAAACTATGATGCGATGTAAGGCGAGGAAAAACAAAAGCCGGTAACAATGTGTACTTCAGTCAGAGAGAATGTAATGTGGTTGTTAAATGCACACATGTGGGCACGCAAGAGATCAGAGTTCAAGTTCCACTTCTACTTCTTAGTAGTCTCCTGTCTTTGAGATGATTATCTGTAAAATGGAGATTAAAGATGGTGCCTAGCTGATGGGACTATTGCCAATTTAAATACGATAATGCATGGAAGGCACTTACAGTGCCTGGCACAGTGGAAGCATCAATAAATGATCAGCCAGCTACTGCTATTAAACTGTTGCTGCTGCCGCTGCTGTTATTTCAGGACACAAGTGTCCCAGCACATTACCGCCACTCAGCCAGCCAGCCTCAGCCCTCATGAAGAACGCTCAAGCCCCTCTCAGAATAACCCGAATTATACTCAGTGCCACGTCTGTCAGCCCAGCTCTGCAGCCAGGGGTTCTCTGCCAGTGCAAAGCTTTCATGGAAGAGACACAGCGGGAAGATAAGAGATTTGTACCACTCGGGGGAAAAAAAAAAAAAATCCAACCGCAGCACGTAGGCAAAAATAACAGACTCTCACTTGTATTAACCAATCCAAATGAACAAAAAACAGTTAGCTGCTGGAGCCCACAATCCAGGCCAACCTTTCCAGATTGGAATATAGGACGCTTGAGATTGACCTGAGGGTCTCCAAGAGAAAACATACCTTGGATCTGACACTTCAGAAGGAATCACCACCACATTTTCTTAACTTTATAATACTTAAGTTATGATTTTCCTAGGCTAAAAAAATCCTTTTATAAAGAAGAGTCTGTCTCTAAAATCATTGTCTGGACTAATATACCTTTAGAAGCATCCATCCAAGTCACCTGGAAAATTCCTAATCTCTTGAAATCCAACTAGTTATTTACCAGGGATTAAAGTGGAGACAATCTTGCAAGTTCAGCTTCTCAACAAAGGAATTTCTCTAATATGGGGGAGGAAGGGAGGTAATTCACCTGTCAGGAATACTTTTGGTTAAAAACTTCCTATTTCTAAAAATCCATTAAAGCCTCTAGTTTTATGACTGTTTCCTATACTTAGAGACCTCAAAGTCCTCAACACTATACACTGAGGGAGTCTTCACTGCCTATTCTGAGATCCCAGAAAATCCTCGAAATGATTGCTCAAACAATTCTGATTCCCTTCACTCGCCCCAAAAAGCAGCCTCTAGAAACTTTTTAAATATCTGCACTAAATTCTGGGATTTATAAAAAGGAAGGATCATAAGTTGCTGAAAAGCACTGATGACAATACCCATTTTTGCAAAGAAAGCCATGGTTCATCCTGAGAAAAGAACAAACAGCATGTTGTTCCTTCCTGGAGATTTGCTATGAAGAATAGTGGGTATTTAAACACACACAACACACACACACACACACACACACACACACACACACACACACACTCTTCCCCAATGGCTCCTTTTATATAGACCACAAAGGAAAAGATGTAATTGTGATATTGCTAAAATTAACAAAAGGCTTTCATGAACAATAAAAAATATATGCCATTAGAATAACTCTTGAAACAGTTTTAATATATTTGAGGGAAGGGGAGGAGGAGAAAAGACAGACAAGAGGAAAGTAAACCAAAAAGGAGAAAATTAAATTGAATCTTTATTCTCCTGTTGATACATATCAGACCATCGTTCTCAAAGGATGGTGTGGCAAAGAATCACAAAGGAGATGAGCAAAATGCAGTTTCCTGGAAACCTCGAAATCAGTAGGGCTGGAGTCCCAGGACCCAGAAATTCATATCTAATGTGCTCCCAGATGATTCTGACACAGGTGACCCTCGGACTACACTTTGCAAAACACTGCTTTTAGACACATGGGGAGACAAAACATGTTCTGGATTATTCAAAATATCCTTTATAGAACCTTACAAATAAGTATAATAAATTATCCCATAGCCCCTGGCAAAGAGTTCAATTAGAATAGGGAAATCCTCAATTTTTATTGTGCTGAAAGCAACATAAGCTGACACGCCGTTTTAACAAAGGCTCTATGTGGATGTATGTGTGTGTATATATGCGCACATGTGTGTGTCTGTATACACATATATGTATGTGTTTCTGTATACATATTTGACTAAGTATACTACAGTCAAATAAAGCACCTTATCTTTCTTTTTTCTACCTGCCCAAAATAAACGAATACTCAAGAATAACCAGGATTCTTAAAAAGATGACTCTAGGGACTTCCCTGGTGGCGCAGTGGTTGGGAGTCCGTCTGCCGATGTGGGTGGCACGGGTTCGTGCCCCGGTCCGGGAGGATCCCGCGTGCTGCAGGGCAGCTGTGCCCGTGGGCCGTGGCGGCTGGGCCTGCACGTCCCGAGCCTGTGCTCTGCGGTGGGAGAGGCCGCAGCAGTGCGAGGCCCACGTACCGCAAAAAAAAAAACCCAAGAAACTTAAAGAGATGACTCTATCATACTGTCTGCAATTTAATACTGTACAGATGGGCAAGAGAGACAAGACGCATCCAAGCAAAATATAATTTCTGGCAGGTGAACTTACCCATAATCCGTCAGAGGATACCCAGTCTCTGCTTCCAAACCAGCATTGTTCACACCCCTGCAAAAGAACCTATCTATTCACCTGCATGAATTTAATTGGACTATCACTCTGATGGAGAAAGAGAATTCTAGTTGCTACCTGGGCAAGAAGGAACAAAGCAAAAAGGTGTTTTTCGAGAGAATTGGTCTCCTCACTCTTATCATATAGCACACTATACTGAAAGCAGTATACATTAGATGCGAGTAAACTTCCTTATCACTGCTAGGAAATTCTCTGGCGATGCTTAAGGCTCTATTCTTACCTGTGTCAAGGAAATTAGTTAATTTCTATGTTCTCTTAAGGCTCTGTAAAACACACAACTTGAACATAATCCCATTTACCATTTGTAATTTCAATTAATTCAGATGAACATTCCTAGATTTATTGAAGTAGATAGCAATAAAACCTATGGAAAGCCTGGTGGTTACTTTGAAAAAGGTTAAGAATCCTGAGAGAAATAAATGTAGGTGGAGAATATTTAATCAGGGAAAGATACAGAAAAAATGAAAAGGCCCATGATAAAACAGGCTTTGAATGGTGAACCGTCATATGCAAACATTCCTCTAAAAATACAGGGCACATCCAATGTAATGTTGCTTGGGTTTGAAAATCAAACAGAACTGGATTTGAATCTCAGCTTGCCACTTTATCAGCTATGTGACTATGGGCATGTCACACAACCATACGTGATCTCAGTGTCCGCACCTGTTAAATGGAAGATAAACAGCAACTATATAATAGAACTGTTGTGAAGATAAAATTAGATAATGCATGCAGAGTTCTTAGCACATAATAAGCATTCAATAAATGTTAGCTTATTATTATTCTATTATAAGTGTCAGGCATGTAGGCGTGACAGTAATTTGACCTTGGCATCTACTGACTGACAGGGATGATTAAAAAAATAATTTAAGAGCTTATGATGCTACAGGTCAAGGGTCCAAACAAGTAATTCAAAGTGGCTCATGTATTATTAAAAAACCAGCTCCAGGGGCTTCCCTGGTGACACAGTGGTTAAGAATCCACCTGCCAATGCAGGGGACACAGGTTTGTGCCCTGGTCTGGGAAGATCCCACACGCCGCGGAGCAACTAAGCCCACGCGCCACAACTACTGAGCCTGCGCTCTAGAGCCCACGAGCCACAGCTACTGAAGCCCACGTGCCTAGAGCCCGTGCTCCGCAACAGGAGAAGCCCCCGCAATGAGAAGCCCACCCACCACAATGAAGAGTAGCCCCCGCTCGCCGCAACTTGAGAAAGCCCACGTGCAGCAACGAAGACCTAATGCAGCCAAAAATAAATAAATAAATAAATAACCAGCTCCACAAACACCTCTCTAAATTATTATAGCAGGCTGAGGTCCTTACAGGGCAAGTCCTCTGTGTAGGGCCACTTGGGCTGAGCGGTACACAATGCCAGGACCTGCCATTCCTAAACCACGATCTGAAAATACCCCTTATATGGGTTGAACTGTGTGCCCCCCAAATTTTTATGTTGAAGTCTCAACCCCCAATACCTCAGAATGGGACCTTATTTGGAAATAGGATCATTACAGATAAAATTAGTTAAGGTGAAGACATACTGGAGTAGAACAGGCCCCTAAACCAATATGACTGGTGTCCTTATAAAAAGGGGAAATTTGAACA
Source organism: Neophocaena asiaeorientalis asiaeorientalis (assembly GCF_003031525.2). Taxonomy (NCBI): domain Eukaryota; kingdom Metazoa; phylum Chordata; class Mammalia; order Artiodactyla; family Phocoenidae; genus Neophocaena; species Neophocaena asiaeorientalis. Next base: position 11,199,491 of record NW_020173397.1, read on the forward strand.
GAGAGAAGCCGTGTGAAGACTGGAGTTATGTCGCCACAGGCTAAGGAACCACCAGAAGACAGGAGGGAGGCCTGGAATAGATCCCTCCCTAGATCTTTCAGAGGAAGCACAGCCCTACTGACACCTTGATTCCAGACTTACAGCCTCTAGAACTGTAAGACAATACATTTCTGTTGTTCAAGCCACTCCATTTCTGGTACTTTGTTTTGGCAGCCCTCACAAACTAATAAACCCTGTGAAGTCGGGCAACGCGACAGACCTATCTGAAGTCCACCAACTGCCTTCCAGAAATGTTGATTCCCAAATCTCCAGCATAACGAACAGTGCTACTGTCTGTTCCAAATGAACTTATATGCCCATCAATTGGACAGGCAATCTATTCTGTATGTTTCAGAAACAGAGTTCAGTAAAAAGGGAGCAAGTACATTCCGGAGACGACCCATCAAACACTCAGCAACATATACCATCCCTTCCGTGTTGCTGCCGCTGGAATTCAGGAGGATAAACAGCAGAATGCTCAGCCTAATGTCTGCCAAGACCAGCTGCTGTGGCCAACAGGTATACTGCTTGCTTGGGAGCAGAGGACTGTTCAAACACAAAGCTTCCACCTTTTCTGATTTGTCTAAGCAGTGCTTCTAAAACTTTTCTGGGTGTCAAAATCGAATGAGAATTTGGTTAGAGCCAATGGCCCTCAACTGGAAAAACATACTTTACCCCAACATGTGCACACATGTTCAAGGGTCTAAACGGGGCCAGCGTGGTGGGCGTGTGACATGCAGTGCATTGGGCCTGGGCTTGGTTTCATGCTCTGCTGTCAGCATCTTGAAATTCTTACTTTTTAAATAAGGGGTCCCACATTTTCATTTTGTACTGGGCCCTGAAAATTATGTAGCTGGTTCTAGGAATACTTAGGAATACAAAAGTGCCATAATAATGGACAGCTGCACCTATTTGGGGCCAGTAAAGACTTGGGATTCTTATTCGACAGACTTTATTTGAGGGCTTCCTTCTTGAAAGGATACATGATTAGGGATCCAGCATTAATTAATAACCTGGTCACATATTTGAAAAACACACACTCACCAAAACCAGAATCAATCTGTCTCATCACTTAATAGTATTATTATTTTTAAAGGACTAGACAGCAAATAACTACAAATGAGTTATGCTTCCAAAGGACATCATTGTATTGAAAATTAAATTCTCTCCAGAATCACAGACAGCATAAAAAAACTTAGCATCAGACACGTCTCAAAAACTTCAGAGTAACATGGGCTGGTAAGAATTTGCCCTGACTTCCCAACTTATCTTGATCAACAATGTCACCAATATCTGGACACCTAGACTTCAGTTGTAGGTAGTCTCCAAAGATTGTAGTCAATGAAACAAACAGGCCTCCCAGTACTCATGCCCTTGCGTAGTTTTCTCCCACAATGAATCTGGGCTGGCCTGTGATTTGCATTAACCAACATAAGGTGGCAAGAGTGATGCTTTGGCAATTCTGGACCCAGTTTCAAGGAGACTGTTAGCTTCCTTCCACCTACTCCCTCCTGGAACATTCACTCTGGAGATCTCTGAGCCACCATATAAGAAACCAAGTTAGTCTGCTAGAGAGACCACTGGGAGATGCCACCAGAGCCCTGAAACTACATGGAGGAAGACAAAATCCCAGTTGTATCAGGGCCCACGACAGATCTCCAGAGTTCTCCAGCCCTGGCCATCATCTACCTACAACTCTACCTTTATGAGGGACCCCAAGCAAGACCAGCAGAAGAACTGCCCAGGTAAGCCCAGTCAACCCTGAGAACAGAGAGAATTAATAAAACAGTTATTTTTTTTTAACTTTTTATTTTATATTGGGGTATAGCCAATGAACAATGTTGTGCTAATTTCAGGTACACAGCAAAGCAACTCAGCCATAAATATACATGTAAAAACAGTTACGGTTTTAAGCTACTAAGTCTGGGGCGATTTTGTTACACAGCAGTGGATAACTGAAATAAACCCTAAACATTCCTAAAATAAGCTCTAAACATTCCACTGAGAAAAGAGAGCCTAGAAACTGGCAATAATGAAGTGAACCAAGCCCACAGATGAGTGCTAATTAGCGTGCATCTTTTTTTTCTTTTTTTTAAGTTGTGCTACGTAACGTTTTAAAATTGGGAGACCTCACATAAAAATCTAGATTGCTGGCTTCTGAGAAACCAGAACACGGACCACACTGGATCTACATTCCCACGTGGTCATAACCAGCAGCAACAGAATAGCACTTACCCCCTCTAAAAAGGGCCCACTGTCCTGTCCAGGGCAACACAGCTTCACCCGGCCCACCTCCCCTCAATCACAGTGCCTGGTCTGTGTCAGATCATCTTTTAACCCGAGGTTTAACAGAGTGATAGACACACAACTGGTGCTCAATACCTATTTACTGAGCAATTGCACCAAGCATCAAATGCTCTTATCACTCCCACATGATTGCCAAATCCTGTATTGACTACCTTGACTATCATTTCCCATCCAATCCTATCACCATGGTCTTCATGTCCTCTCTTAGATCCTTGCAAGAAGCTCCAAAGGGTCTCCTAGCCTCCAGGCTGTACCTCCAATCCATTCCAGTCCATCCCCCACTAGGATCACCCATGTAAAACACAGATTCGGGCATATTGTGGACTCCTCTCAAAACTCTTCAGTGGATTTCTGGCTATGATATTGTACTAGATGGTACCATTGGGGAAAACGGGGCAAGTACTTGGGATCTCTGGGTATTATTTCTTAAAACCATGTGTTTTAGGAATCTACCATTATCTCAAATACAAAGTTTAATTTTTAAAATCTATGGAAGTTTTAAATGTACATATTCACTGACCCATAATTATATCCACTTCTATCAAAATTGAATTTGTACAAATTTTTTAAGTGTCTTCAGTTGCTCCCCGTCACCTGTGAAACAAAGTCCACACTCACTCAGCCAGACTTTCAAGGCTCTCCTCGTTTTGTCCTCTATTAAAAACAATAGATCTCTGAAATCCTCAAACATACCCTGGCATGTGCTCAGCCTGGGGCCATCCTCCATCACCCTAAACCCTCATGGGTTTACAGCACTCTCCAACATGGGGTTCAAACCCTCTCTTCCCAAAAGCCTTCTTAAAGTCTCCCAGCAGAAATTAATCTCTCCTTCTCCTACACCTCCTTGGATTTTACTTACATCTTCAGTGTGCCCCAGCCACCCTTGTTGCAGAGGTATTTTCCTATATGTATGTGATAGGGACCATAAAACTATCGCCTGCTCTCATGCCAATTTCATAGAATCAACCAGTTCAGAGAGGTTAAATTATATTCCCAAGATCGCACAGCATAGTGGTAGGCTTGAGATGCCTCTTTCCAAAATCTCTGCTCCTCTGCTCTACCTCAGGGGCTGAAAAATTATTTATCTTCAGAACCACTCTTAGCTAAAACAGTCACTGAGAGAATTCTGCATATATTAGGTGGGGAGACTCTCTTGAATTAAACTGGAATAGAGGACAAATATCTGCATCTTACGATACCCTGAATAACATTACCTTCAAAAACAGTGAACAAATATTTCCTCTTTCCAGTTTTAAACACAGAATAATTATATCCTTCACAGATACAAAAGTCATAGTAAAGGGGATGGCATTTTCCATCCCTGCTTTTACGTGCATATCAGTAAGTGAACACCAAATCGAATTCTCCTCATTTGCTCTAATCCCAAAGGGATCCACTGAGAGAGAGCTTATGGATACGGAAGATTTGGAATAAATTTGAAAAAAAATGTCTTCTGCAGGTTGAGAATTTTAATCAGATGGGGGAAACGCTGGGTTTAATATATTTTAAAGACAATTCAGAGTTATATGTGTTTGAAGGTAACAAACAAAAATACAGTTGAAGTTTAAACACACCTCATAATTTACATGTTAATAGGAAATGATAGCTTGGGGCTGACTACAGAGTTAAGAGAAAACATATCCATTGAAAGCTTTCATCCATGTGATTAAACTCCTCTATGCCCTCAAACATTTCATACCCCTTCATCCCTTACCAGAAACCTGGCTGAGGCAAACCAGGCGACTACTTGCATACAGAAGTTCCACTTCCTTTGCTTCCTACTAACAGAACCATAATTTGCTCAGGACAGCAACGTGCCCAGTGAAGAGCTGCCATCTGACACAGTTCTAGCCAATGAGATGCAAGGAGACACCTACAGGGGGTTTCTAGAAAGACTTTGTGTTTTCCTGCTACAGGTCTTACTCTCTTATTTTTCCCCTCCTCTTAAAGCAGATGTAATGCCTGGAGGAGCAGCAGCTGCCTTGCAGCCACAAGGTAAAAAGCATCAGAAATAAGCCAAGACAAGTCACTGCAAGGATGGTTCTGACATCACGGAACCACTAAAAGAATGCCAGTGCTCACGCAGCCCGGTGCTTCTTGTATGGGAGACAAATGGATCCCCATCTGTTTAGGCAACTGTTAGTTGGCTATTGAGTTTCATGCGTGAAAATGTAAACCTGACTGAAACACAAACGCTACCCCCAGAATCGTGCCTGCCCTAAAGCTCTCTCAGGTGACAGCTGTTCCACCTCACGCCCCATGTACGAAGAAGAACTAATATCCACCATCCCCAACCTGTTTCCCTCCCAAGCGCTCCATCTCTGTGAACAGCACTATTGTTCTACCACCTGCCCACGTGAGAAATCTAAAAGCCATCCTTCCCGCCTCACTATCTCTCCACTTTAAGTCCAACCAATCACCCAGGGCTGTGCTTCCTCATCCCCAGTATTTCTCAGTCCCATCCATCTCTACAGCCACTGTGCAATCCAGGAGGGCATCATCTCCTACCTGCACTGCTCCTCATTGGTCTATTCGCCACCACCTTCTGCAATCCATTCTCTGTGCCCCTGCCACAGTGACCTTTCAGAAACACAAACAGGATCCTCTGGCTCCTATTCAAAACTTTTCCATGCTTCTTATTGGCCTTTGAATAAAGCCCACCCTCCTAATCATGGCTGAAAAGGTCCTCCATTGACACTGAACTCAAATTAACTTTCTCTCCAAGCTCCAGCCTTCAAACCAACCCACATCTCAGCAGATATCTGCACATGCCTGGAGGAAGTTCTCCCACATATTTTTGATTGAATAGCTTTACTCATCCTTCCAGAACATATAATCTAGGAATTCCATCAGCACTTCCATATTTTGAATTGTGAGTTTCTACAACCGAGGTACGACCATTTGCAGTTCTCTACACACCCAATGGCTCAGTGCAAGTTCCCACCTTCCATTAAAACACAGGGGATTCCCGGGTCAATCACAAGACAAAACCCTGCTTTTCTCAAACGCCATTTATAGCTCTGGATTACAATCGCTGTTGTTGCTTCCCTAACTTTTTGGGTTTTTTCTCATTTTAAAAAAGGGAAGTTGAACTTAAAAGATATATTGCAAAACAACATAAAGGTTTAAATAGGGATACTGTAGACCCAGTGACCCAGATGACTGAAGTGGAAAATGTTACTAACACTGGAATCAGTGCTTATCCATTTCCGGTGATGTGTGCTTATGATGCATGGTTGTTAGTCCTAAATGAGATTTAACAGCAGAAATTCAAACAATGTCAAAACTTCATGAACACAATGCCAGTTAAGATATGAAATAGACACAGACTTGATTTAAACATGGTTCATGTGACGGCTTTTTATTTTTTTATTTTGGAAAGTTTAGCTCCTGACGTTTCCTATGAGTCATTTTCCATGAATATAAAACTGTCCACCTAACATTGACCCTGACTAACTTTGATATTTTGTAACAAAGAAAATTTTAAATGCATGATTATAAGGCTTTTACTGAGTATTTTCAATTTGCTGAAATAGCTCCATTTATATAAATATATCAACTGTAACAACGGACCTCAACATCAATTTCCACACATTAATCATGTTGATTTCCAAAGAGGGTTTGTGGAATCCACCTTAGAATATACATTCTATATAAGACAGAGACATATTATCAGTAAAATTTTTTAAACGGAAACAATCCTAGTGATGGTAATAACAATGACAACAAAAGTCTTTGCTGTAGCTATGACTTACTGAGTATTTTCCATGGTCCAGGCCCTATGCTAAGCACTACACATATGCATTATCTTACTGAACTCTCACAGAACCTGGCATGACAACTAGAATCATCCCCATATTACAAAAAGAAGAAACTGAGGCTAAAAGAAGTTAGCAATTTCTTCATGGTCACACATCTCGTACATGATGGAGACTGATTCATGATCGCAGACCATCCCTCTGCAGAACCCAGGCTTCTTGATCACAAGTGCGAACATCCACATAGCATTTATCATGTACCAGGATTTGACAAACACTCAGTTAATCTTCACAACAACCCTACATAGCAGGTATTATTACTATTCTCATTTTACGTATGAGGAAACTCCAACATGGAAAAGTCAAGTTACTAGATGAAAATGGTCCAGAGGATAAGCAGCAGATCCAGGATGTACCCCCAGGCCAGCACCTCCAGAGTATGTACCTTTAAACTACCACCCTATCCACTGTACTATCCCCCAAGTAATAACATCTCTAGGGCACTTATCATGTGCTGGGCATTGTGAAACTTCCCATACATTACCTCATGAAATCCTCGAATAACTCTGAGGTAGGTGGTGTTTTTATCTCCACTTTACATGGAGGGTCTGTGGCTCAGAGAAGTTAAGTCAGTTGCCCAGGGTCACACAGCCAAGTGCCACATTGGAAAATATAAAGAACAACAGTTGGGTTTCGCTCCCTACCTCCCCAATTCTTTTCCTGAGGCATGAGTGGCTGGGAAACAATATGCATCAGACTTTCCACCTCTGTAAAACCACTCAGTTCGTGTAATTTAGGGTGTGACTATTCATAGATACCTTTCAGCTAATCTACTGGGAGCCAGTGCAACCACAATGCACACTTCAGAACAATGTATGCTTTCTCTATAAGAAACACGCCAACCCATCTGTGCAATATGAACACTTAGGACAATTTAGTTTTAAAAAGAAAGTCCACTGTTGTTGCTTTTCTTTTTCATACGCAGTATGGAACTTTACTCTTTCTTCTAGAGAAAGTACCTCTCAGTTTTCTACTCCTATCCACTTAAAAGTCCCATTATTTAAACCCAAACAAATCTCTCCAAAAAGGCATTATGAATCTTGTTAAGAAAAAGCAATTGTTTCTTTATTCATTTTTAATAAAAAGAAAGGAGTATGCTCTAAAAAAGAATTAAAGCTCATTTCTGGAAACAGTATTAAGAAATAAAAAATGCAACTACAGCAAAATAAATTGATAAATCAAAGCCTAACATGTCAGGCCCACACCAACTAAAGAATGCTGATTGGTGTGTGTCACTGGGTTTTGGTTTTTGCAGAGACAACTTTAATAGAATTCCACAAGGCCACAGAGTCACATGGAGACAAAAAATCACATCTTCAGTATCCACAATAATATACAAAGTCAGTAACAGTTGTTACCCTTGGCCAGGATAGGCACAGACATTTAATATAAATAGACAGGAGAAAATGCAGAGTCTGCCTTTTAATCATTCTTTCATTGACAGACTCATTTAATCAACAAATATTTATACAGTGTCTATCCATGGGCTAATCTCTGGGAACACAATGATGAAAGAAAGAGCCACACTCTCTGACCTCATGGAGCTGGGAGACAGACAGTGAAGACATAGATGCATATAGGATAATTATGTAAGTAATTGAATATGTAAGTAACTAGTATGAAGGAAAAGATCAGGAAACCATAAAAGAATAGCACAGCAAGCTAATTCAGATGAGGGGGCAAGGAGCAACCTTTAAATTGAGACTGGAAGATGGAGTAGATAGTAGACAAAAGAGTGCTCAGAAAGCGTCCAAGATGGCAGAAAGAATGTGTGCAAAGGCCTGAGGTAGAAAAGAATTAAAAGGAGGCAATGCCATGGGAGTCAAGAACTCCTGGCTCTACTTCCAGCTCAACCACTAACCTGGGAATGTCCTTCACCTTTCTAGGCCTCAGTTTCCCCTCCAGCTCCAACAGCGTTCACTGGCACAGTCAATGGCCTCCTACGTGTTGCCACAAGGACAGCTTAGGTGCTAAAGGGCTGGCCTCATTCTTCTCAGAGTCGTGGGAGCGGGAACCATAGTAACTCCCACTAGCAGCAGTGCCTCCAGCACTCCACAACATGCCAGGAGACTCAGTGGAAGGGCCAGTCTAGCCAAGGGACAGCCCTGCTACCTCCTGGGAAGCTGTGTCCAGAATCATCAACCTGGAAACTTACGACATCTCTAGGCTGCCCAAGACAAGGTCAGTTAATAGAACATGAGGAATACATTATGTCAGTGAGTAAAATGACTGGGGCTCCAACTGACACCTGACAAAAGAGTTCACATGGAAGGCCTGAGATAAGGCAAAGGTAGGGCAATACTTCTCCACAAGTGAGACAGAGGAACTGACCAGCCGTGCACCTCCCAGGGGCACCAGTCTGTGTGGGGCACTGAAACATCAAAAGAAGCAGAAGAAATATTCTGATGGAAGGGACAGGATTGAGATGCCCAAAGGACATTCTCAAGTAATAAAAGATGGTCCCTACACTGCCTCCTAAAGAGGGTTAATTGCAGGACCTTGATGTACTAAACAGTGTGATGCAAGTTTGGGGCAGAGCCCAATTGCTTGGGGCTGTAGAAGAGAGGCTGCCACGCTCCTGACACCTCACACCTTGCATAGCACTAGGTCTAAGTGGATGGTGCAAACTTAAAGAATACTGGTGTGAAAGTTCACCTGATTAAGCTGCCTAGGACTCCCATGGGCCTCAGGCTGGCCATGACTTCCTGCTCTATTTCCCGCCATGAACACTGCCTTGTGTGCTACTTTCTTAACCAGACCTGTCTCCTCCTACTCAACTCCTTGAGGGCAGAAGCTGTTTCTTGTTTACCACTCTACCCCAGTTGATAGCTCACTGTAGCAGTGAGCTATCGATAAATTAGCTCTATGTTATATAATCAAAAACTAGTATTAAGGCTATAAGACAAAAGCTTTATAATCTGTGTTGATCTAGACCAATAAGTCTGCGAGCAACCTTTAACATCAATACATAAAATTACTTCATAGTTCGCAAGGTTTTCAGTGTGAGATGTTTATGGAAAATTACAAAAAATTAAAGTGCAGTATGAGACTTCATACACCTGAGGTCCTGCTCTGAATACACACAGAAATCAAATCAGCCCCAAATATGAAATACTCAAACACACTGAGATTTGGTGGGGGGGGGGGAATCAATGAATGCAGAGAGGCCGTATCAAACCCTGGAAGGTCATTTAAAATTACCTACTCCACTAGCTTGGCTTTATAAGGTGGAAAAAAATTGAAGCTCAGAATGCTGAACTGATATGCCTCTACCTGGTGACAAAACCATGACTTAAATGATCTCCAAGTTTTAGATCATTGTTTTCCCCACCACACTGGGCTGCCACCTGCACTAATCACATCATGTTACTCCTGTAACTGGAAATCCGCAAAGGCTCTCCATTTTTCATGAGTAAATGGCAAAGTGTGTACAAATCCCTACAGGGCTTTCCTCCATTTGGATCCCATTTCTTTTCATGTCTTTTCTACCACTTATCCCTTTGCTCAGCCTGTCCCAGCCACTGTGGTAACTGTGCTGTTCTTGAATCAGGCACACTCCTGCCCAGGGCCTATGTCCTAATCCTTCCCTCTGTCTGCTGAGCCTTTCCCCCCAATACTGGCATGATCCACTCTCTCATCTCCTTCAGATTTTTCCTCCAATGTCATTTTCTCAGTGAGGCCTTCCTTGTCCACTCAATTTTAAGTTACATGTCACCCCAAACCCATCCATGCTTTATTTTCTCTATAGCACGCATTGCCATTTAACATACTGTATATTTTACTTATTTATATATTTATTTCTACAACTGTCTCCTTCCCCACCATGTAAGCTCCATGAATACAAGGATTTTCAACCATCTGGTTCACTGCTCTGTTCTTCAAACCTAGATGAATGCCTGGCCCACAGTAAAACCTCGTAAATGTAAGTTGAATAACTGGTTATATGGATTGATGGATGGAGTTCAAAAGTGGCTCAAATCCAGAGAATTTCAGAGCTGTGAAATGTCTGACAGAGTCTGGCAGCCCCTGGGAAACAGCCTGTGGCCTGGGTGTCATCCACCATCACTATGTGCCCACTCCAGAACTGGCATTCACTGACACTCTGGGTGAAAGACAGTAAACTAAGGAATGAAGTGACATGAAGACTTGTCAAAGCAATCCTGTTTGAGGCTTCATGACTCTCGGTTAGAGAGGCAACTAGCAAGCCAATATTTTTTATCAGCAACAAGATGCCTCTTACATGTCCAGATGCAGAAGTCAGTTCTGAATTGCTTCCCTGTGCCCTTCAGCTTAAGTAGAAGGGGAGGGTTTGCTCAGATTGGACATCCCAAAAAAGGGACAAGATTTCAAAAACTTTTCAAAAACTGGCATGAACCCACATTTGCTATGAAGCCTGAATGGCTGGCACAGCTGAACCTCCATGCATCATTCTAAACATAAAACACCAAGCTTCAATTATATCTTAATGACAGATACATAAAGGAAGATACTAAGAATAGCCAAAGACAAGGCAGTAGGAACCAAGGGCAGATATTAAAACTATGTAATATTTGGCCCAGCCATCAAGGAAAAAAAAACAACAACATTCAGACAGACCCAAACTAACATAAGCAGTTTATGGTCTTTCAGGTCTAAGAACCCAATGAAGGTTTGCATCCAGGTTATATCTCACCCCACCAGCACCTGAAATAGCAAAAACATCCACAAAGAGCTACCTGTCTGAACTTGAAAGACACAAGCTAGTCCTAATTTACAAACATGAAATACCAGGGACCTCTAAATGCCTTGCTAATTTCTAGTCTAATTTAGACCTTGACAGCCCAACAAAGAGACAAATTGAAAACTAGAGTTTTCCATTCCCACTATCAGTGGTGCCTCCCATGCAATCGACATGCTACTCAATCCAGTGCTCCTCATGACACACCTTATTATCCGTTGACCAATGTGAACTCCCTGTTACATTCTAATTCATTTCCTGGAGAATTTGGGGTGATCTCTACAAGTTCCAAATGCTGGAGCCAAATGCTGTTGAAAAATATTCTAGCATTTACTGCAATGGCAACTCTTATTTTCCAGTACTCCACATTTCCATAGCTAAATCTAAGATGGGGATAGCTCTTCTCTTAAACCTACAACGGCTGAAGCAGATGTTTGTGTATTATATGCCATCTGTAGGAACCTCCCCACTTGCTAATAGCACCCAGCTGGAGAATCATTTGGGACCATTCAAAACTATTAAGGCTATAAACTCTGACTTGGGTCAAGTCTAATAAACAAGTGTCATCCCAAAAGGAAATGAGTTAAGCTAGCCTTCAAAGTCATTTAAGCAAATATTCCCATGGTCAAAGTACCTCACAAAAAGCCTCTCATTAAATTCTTCTGCTGTTGATTTTGCCCAATTTAAATCAGAGATCACTGGAAATGTTCATTTCAGGAAAAACCCACATTTCAATGCAGTGGCTTTCAGTGGGTTTGAAGTGACTAAGGAAGAGTCTCTGAAGGTTGCCCAGGTCTCTCGGGCCACCTCACACATAGCAACAGCAGGTGCATGAAAAAATATTTAGGAAGCCAGCATGGAATGAGCCCAGCTCCTCCTATATAAAGTCAAGTTCCTGATCTGGAAATTCCGGACCATGAACAGTCACACAGGAGAGAAGAGGTCACAGCCAGTGATGGTGCTATGTATATTTTTGTCAGGTCTAAATCACACATTCATTTCAAAATGTGGCCACCTTCAGGCTAAGACTACACCTAGAACACTTCATTTCCCCAATGAAATCATTCTCATCTTTGGAAAATTCTCTCCAATATGACCCTCCAAGAAGCCCTTCTTAACAGTTTTTTTTTTTCTTTTTTTTTTTTTTTGCGGTACGCGGGCCTCTCACTGTTGTGGCCTCTCCAGTTGTGGAGCACCGGCTCCGGACGCGCAGGCTCAGCGGCCATGGCTCACGGGCCCAGCCGCTCCGCGGCATGCGGAATCTTCCCGGACCGGGGCACGAACCCGTGTTCCCTGCATCGGCAGGCAGACTCTCAACCACTGCGCCAGCAGGGAAACCCAAGAAGTCCTTCTTAATACAGTGTAATCCATTCCTACTCCATCTGTTCTTCAGATTTAATCACTTCCTACATTCAGCCATCTGGGACCTGGCTTTACTTGCCTTAGACCCTGACTTATTTAATTTGTCCTGTGTCATAATGGTTTCTTGCTTTACTGTTCCACTTAACACTAAGGATGAGGGGGACCAGAACTATCCTTTCAATTCCTCTCTACCTCTATGCAGTTGCTTCACACCCAAGAGATACTCTAAATAAATAGTGGTTGAATGGAAAGGATCTCAGTCTTGGATTTAATTCTCTCAACGTCTACAACTAGTCTAACAGCTTAAGAACCAAACCTACTTAAAAACTAACTTAAGTTTTAAGTACAGTGAAATCACTCTAAGTAATTAATCTAACCACTGGATGTGTTTATTTTCCTAGTTTGGAAAAACAGGCCAGCCACTGGGTATGACCATCCCTAGATAGGCAACTCTAAGAATAATGTGGTAATTTCCTTCAAAGATGATGAGATTTTCAGGATTCTCTGGAATGCACACCTCCCCATTAATGTGTCATTATTAATACCCAGTTCACTTTGGGTACAAATGAGACTAGAGCACTTCAGAATTTTCAAGCAACTCCTCATTACATAGTACTCAAGTGTCAACATAATCTCAGTGTGACGGTCCCACTGCTCACAATGAATTAGGAGACATATTTACTAGAGATACTAGGAAATGTCCCATCAAATTTGTGTAACTATTTCTATGCTCATGTTCCAAGGATTGCATTCACTGTGTTTGCATAAGCATCCACATACCTCTCAGTGAGGGAAAAAAAAAAAAAAAAAGGATCAGAGGGTAAAGGGGTATTACCCCAAAACTAGGATTGCCAGATCTAACAAATAAAAATATAGAATGCCCAGTTAAATGTAAATTCAGATGATCAAAGAATAATTTTTTTAGTATAAGCATCCCATGAAATATTCGAGGCATGTATTTTCTAGTATAACTAAAAAATTATTCTTTGTGTGCAATTCAAACTTACCTGGACACCCAGTATTTGATCTGGCAGCCCTACTCCAAACCCAGAAATTGTATTAAAAAAAAAAGAAAGCACAGAGCAATGAATGCATTTTGTGAAGGTTTAATTTTCAGAAAGAATACAATAAGTCATCTATAGCATTATAGAACATTTCAGAAAGCTCGATATAATGACTGCAAGAAAAACAGAAAGTGAAGTCCACTGAGTACTAAACTAACTATGCGCTGGGTACTATTCCAAACCCTTATCTCATTTAATTCTTACTCCATCCTCATGAGGTAGGAACTATTATTATTACTATTACTATTATTATTATTATCAAAGATACAAGGTGAACAAGTTGCACAATGTCACAGACTAGTAGAGAGTCAAACCCAGGCAGGTTTAACAAAAGGGTTAGCATGCTTAACGGCTACCACATTTTACAGGTGAAGAAATTGAGAATCTTAGCATTTTTGCCCAGACAGCTGCTCATCAGTGCAGCTGGGATTCAAACCTAGGAGAGTCTGAATCCAGAGTCTTGGTCCCAACAATACACCACCTCTCCACGTCATGCAAAATGGGGAAAGCCCCTTTCCCACCTAAACCAGCTGCGATTACCATGGTCATAAGTCAGAATGCTTCATCTTCAAAGAACAGTGCTTGAACCTAGAATGGCCTCCTCAGAATTCTTATCAGATCCATCCAGCTGAATTTTGACTCCTTGTAATCTAAAGGTTATCCTGAGTTAGATGGGGAATGTGGAGAAGAGTTCTATTTGGGGGAAGAATTTGTTGTTGCTGTCATTTCTGTACCAAAACATCTCTTTCAAACAAGCCACTTATCTGATGCCTACCAGTCTTGCTGCCTGGAGACAAATTCTTCTTCCTGCACATGAATCCCAAACACTGGCTATAACCTGGAACACAGACAGGAAGGCCAATTTGAACCAGCCACCAAAGCCACCTTCAAGATCCAATTATGTGTGAAGAGATCACGAGAGCTAAGATTTTTCTGCTTGGATCTGGAACTAAACAACCAGCATTACTGCATGTAAAACATCAGAGTTCAGAAAATATCAGAAGCTACCCACAACTTTACCTGGAGCAGACTTGTCTATGGGAACCCTCATGTGCGTTATTTTAGGTGTTTGTCTACCTCTGGAATGAAGACAGATGCCTTTAATCAGAGAGTGAAAGAGAGAGAGAGAGAGAGAGAGAGAGAGAGAGAGAGAGAGAGAGAAAGAATGAGAGGGAGTGTGTGTTTAAGCATGTGCAAATACAAGGCATATACAATATAATGCTTACCTAACTTTCCCCTCAAAATTTCCTATAGGGAGCAGAGAGCATGTTGCTCAGGACGTGAGTTAGCTGCAAGAAAAGGAGCGGGTTGTCTGTGGATAGAATGGACACGAAGAATTTTTCTCATGTAACTTATAAGTATGTAGTAATCTATAACTGTCTGAATACTTGACTGTGTCTCCCATGAGAATACAGGCTTCTTGAGAGCAGGGGCCATATCTGTTGTATTCACCATTGTGCTTCCCAGGTGTATGGTACAAAACAGGCACCCACCGATAGGATGAATGAATGAATGAGCAAACACTACTGCCACCAGTAAGCAGTGTGCACACAATCTTACTTTTGGCCTCACTGCCCTTAAAATCTGTAACCAAGACTTGTATCCTCTTGCAATCCCAACCTCCCTTCAGGGCTGAAGAGCGCATGTGTATCATCATTTCTCACAAAGACTATTAAGCTGGCACCCTCCTAACTGGCCTCTGTGACACTAGACCTTGGCCATCTTCCAACCTGTTCTTCATTTGGCAGCCAGAGTACTATTTCTCTGCTTAAATCCGGCTACGCTCCCTGGTGCTCCAGCCACATTCAAAAGCTTACACTGGGGCTTCTCTGGTGGCGCAGTGGTTGAGAGTCCGCCTGCCGATGCAGGGGATGCGGGTTCGTGCCCCGGTCCGGGAAGATCCCACCTGCCGCGGAGCGGCTGGGCCCGTGAGCCATGGCCGCTGAGCCTGCGCGTTCGGAGCCTGTGCTCCGCAACGGGAGAGGCCACAGCAGTGAGAGGCCCGCGTACCGCAAAAAAAAAAAAAAAAAGCTTACACTGTCCCAAAGGCACCATACTTGTGCTGTACTTCCAAGGCTCCCGTCTACCCCAAAGGCTCTCCTCTCATTTGCTTGGCAATCATCTTTCGATAATGAACTCAAACTGTATTTTTCTATGAGACTTTACTCTTCCCTTCTCCCCTCAGAGGAACCAACCCCTCCATCTTTTGTCCCTAAAGGTATAACTACAGACCTAGCATCACATTCATGTCACTGTGCCTTACAAGAAGGCAGAGCCCATGTATTATGGACTGGCCATTTTATCACTAGCACAGCGTCTGGCATGTAGTAGGTGTTGAATAATCCCTTCCTTGATGGACAAGTGGGTTTTGGAAAATAAAAGTGGAAAACTTTGGTAAGCTAATCATTTCTGGATCTCTTACTGTGCTAGAGGAATATTGTCTATATTTATCTGCTAAGTCTACCAGAAAAATTAATGAAAGGAGGGACAATGGTGTGACCTGTTGTTGTTGCTATTGTGAACACCTGCTGAGCAACAGACTTCATAGAATATTGCCTACTTGTAATTGGGCTTTTGAGGTATCAAAAACAAAAGGACCCAAAATCAAGGAACCATGGTAAGGGGCCTCAGAAAGAAGATACTTCTGAGATAGCAAATAAGTTTTGCCTCTATTGCCCGTGGTGAGACGTGGAAGCCTGGAGCAATGAATTCAGAAGGGCCCAAGGCTCCTCCCGGGTTTACACAACAAAGGGAGATGACTGTAGACAATATCTACAGTGGTGTAGCTGGGGGAAGAAGCAGTAGATACTACCACACAGTCACCTTGATCTAGTCCTTCCCCTTCACTGGACATAAGAGGAGACAGAGACCTCAGAAATGTCTAGCTGAGGGTCACATGATTAGTGAGTGGCAGAGCTGGTCAATACGTGCATTCATTCAACATTTACTGAGTGAGTATTAGGTCCTGCATGGTGCCATCTGCTGAGATAAAATGATGAACAAAAATATTCATGGTCATCAACCTAGTGAAATTCAGGTTCCTCGATGCCTAACCCATAGCTCCTCCTACTACCTCAATAATGTCTCCAACTCCCACCTCCCCACTATAAAACTCCCATTTTATCATATGTAGTGACATTGCCCAGAAAAATATAAAAACTCTTTTTAAAAAAATACCTAATTCCGGGCTTCCCTTGTGGCGCAGTGGCTGCGAGTCCACCTGCCAATGCAGGGGACACGTGTTCGTGCCCCGGTCCGGGAAGATCCCACATGCCGCGGAGCGGCTGGGCCCGTGAGCCATGGCCGCTGAGCCTGCGCGTACAGAGCCTGTGCTCCGCAACAGCAGAGGCCACAACGGTGAGAGGCCCACATACCGCAAAAAAAAAAAAACCTAATTCCAAACAATTCAACCAATTCATAACTATTCTTTCTCCCCCCCGTTCTATTTATCCAAACTTTTAAAAACTCACATTTAAGCAATAACTCCACAGTGATATTTGAAATTTTTTTCAGATAGCTATATCATTCCCAAATCTTATCATCAAAGAATTTATCACAATGTTAGAAGGAAGTGTTAGCTAAGCTTATAGAGACCCTATAGTTCACATTTTCCAGAGGTTGAACAATCATCTTTATACTGAGGAACTCAAACGAGTGCTTAATAGTTCTTACAGCAAGGAAATTCTATTTTTAAACCTAATCTGAATCTTACCACTAAAAGTTAAACTAAATCCACTGTATCGTCAAAGACAACAGAAAAGAATCAGTCACCATCTTACGTCAAATAGTGGAGTACACATGCTTTTGGTCTGCAGTTCTTCAGTTTCATCTTTTCCTCTTTAAAAATGAGAAAAAGGTCTTCTGTGGTGGCGCAGGGGTTGGGAGTCCGCCTGCCGATGCAGGGGACACAGGTTCGAGCCCTGGTCAGGGAAGATCCCACATGCCGCAGAGCAACTAAGCCCGTGCGCCACAGCTGCTGAGCCTGCATTCTAGAGCCCGTGCTCCACAACAGGAGAGGCCACCGCAATGAGCACCGCAGCGAAGAGAGGCCCCTGCTCGCCTCAACTAGAGAAAAGTCCGGGTGCAGCAACAAAGACCCAGTGCAGCCAAAAATAAAATAAATAATTTTTTTTAAATGAGAAAAAATAATTTGTGGGAAAAGTTAGCAGGAAAAGGGACTGCTCTGAAATCTTAAATAATTTAGCCAAAAAAAATTTTTTTTTCATAGAAAGTAACTGACCCAAAAAGATATATTTATGTACCTATAATTTTCACTAAGGGGTTTCCACTTTGACTCTGGAGTAAACACATGACTTTTCAAATTCATGGTCTGCAAAATCCCGAGGCACCAAGGAACACTTATTTCCGTAGAGTAAAAAGACACATTCTGGCCTTATTCTGAAGAGGACACCAGAAAACAAAACTAATACTGTGAACAAACAAATCTTAGCTAAAACTCATTGAAATAATCCAAATGGTTTCCATTCCAGGGAAAATAGTAAGTCAGCAGTTTGCATACGGCTGCCTTTTCCAAATACACAAAATAAGCAAAAACACCACCAGAGGAAAGTACAAATGCTGAACCCTTTCTATTTCTGTTTCCATGGACTGCAATTCAATCAATACCGCCGCCTGCAGTGCTCTGCCGCCATTTATGCACACTTCCAGGTGGCCTCCAATGTCCCACCCAGAGAGTCCAGAGAACTCCCAGACAAGGTTCAGGGAGCCATCAGTCAAGCCACACAGAGAATGACAAGAAAGTCTGGACCCGAGACTCCAACTGCTAGCACAAGCACTGGAAATCCAGAAAAATTAATCTTTGAAGGTGTCATCGAGCAACCAGAACTCTCAGCAAGAACATTCAGATTCTAAACAAGAAAACAATGGGGACAGAGGTAGGCAATCCTTAAAGAACAAAAGGCTCTGGAGAAAAACGTAAATGAATCACAACCCTTCACCTACTACCATTAACAGCCTGGAGCTGGCAAAGGGCTGTTGAGTAAAAATATTCTACGTAAGGAAACTTAAGGGAAGTATTCAAAACCGTTCACCCAGAATAGAAGACAACTCCATGTGCAAAATCCTAAGTGGGGAAAGTATATCCGAGGTTATTAAACAGCATTAATAACTCTTAATGATTAGGGTAGCATCGTAAAAACCAAATTATTTTTGAAGAATAACATGAACAGAAAAGTGTTGTTTTAACTTCAAGACAGAGAACTTACTTCCAAACCCCCATCCTCCTACAGAACTTGAAAGGACAATAATTAGTCAAGAAAACAGCAAAATGAGGAAGTGGTATTCTCTTACAATTTCTGTTAATCCCCACCAGCTGTAATTTAAGAAATTCAGTGACATCAGCGTTTATACTGGATCCAGCAAGAATGACAGAACTACGAATGCAGAATCATATGAGAGGGGGGGAAAAGAAACTTGGGGGCAACTGGAAAATACATCTGAAGACGTGGAAAATTAATTCACTTTGCAGTGAATCACTTCAACAGCTTCCAACACCAACACTGCCAAAAAAAAAAAAAGAAAAACAGAAAAAGTGGAAAAGGAAGGATAAGCACCCCAAACCTAATCAAATGATCCAGTGGAACACCTGAAAAAAAGAATGTCACTGAAATAAGTGAAGTAAACATTTCTGAAAACAGAAAGCAATCTAACCATTTGTAAATGACAAGAACCAAAGATTCAATATTATACAAAGATTGTCACTCTTCAAAAAAACATATGCTATACGAGAACCTGTAAAAACTGAGCTACTTTGGTTATTACTTGCATTACCTTCTTGAAGACAGAGTCAATTCCATGGTCTCCTTTTCCCCAGAGAGAGAAAACAGCTCGTGAAAAAACCATTGCAGTAATTTCAAGGTGTCCCACCTGAGTTCACAGATGGACCTGGAACAGGTCTGAACTCCCAATATAAATGCCAACCATTACCTTTTACTCACGTCAGAGTCCGAGGGAGAAGAAAACCACACCAAACCTGACTGACCAAACAACCTATAGAGGAGTTGAAAAGACTCACCATGGCTGCCTCAGCCCTTTGTCTGAACATTGAGTCCACTGAACCGTCTCAGAGATTACAAAGATGCGATTGTAGCTGCTCTGCCACACGCGTACATGCACCTTCTCTCAACACTAGGAAGACTAAATGAGAGATGGAGTGATAATTAATAGGATTCTTGGCAGCAGGAGCCAGCTTCTTGAACAAACCAGTAATTGCTGCCTACTTAAAATGACACAGAATCCAGCCAGCAAAGAGGGAGGTGCCAACAATGGGAATCATAAAAGGTAAAAAAGACTTACATCAACAGGTTACTTGGCTCCCATTCAAAACTACCTCCTTATCTACACATTCAGTTAATAATGAGAGCAAATAAATTGAAAATCACATACAGGAGAACTAGAGATCAATAATCCTTCCAGAAGTATTACCACAGATTTCCCTTCCACACACCAACACCCAAAATGTCATACATTGATCATGAAGATAACTATCAACTTGTACATGATGTCATACTAGAAAAGAACATTTTTCCCATAAGTGATATATTTGACTTGGACATCCTTTGAAAATAACTAGGCTGTTAAGAAACTTTTAACAGCAGCCACAGACACAGTTTACACTCTCTAGTCTGAAATTAAAACAATTTCTTGGTTGTAACCTCTCTAGGAAAGAAAAGGTATTTAACTCAGAAGTTTTTTACCGGTATGACTGAAGATTTCTGGCAAGGTAGAGGACAGTTAGCACCCAGTATCTCCAGTTTAGACCTCCCAACCCCAAGAAATAATAGTACTGATTACCAAACACTCAACTAGACAATATTCCCTCAGAGAAGACCAGTATCTACTGAACACTCCCTAGCAAGAAATAGACCAATGAACCTCTAACATCTTTAGATGCCCAGAAACATGGAGAGACGAGGATTCCATCTTCCGCCATGGGGAGATGTCTAGAGAGATAAACCAGGGCAGCAGGCAGAAGCACTGAAAACTCAAATGGTTTACATTTTTCTTAGTATGCATGAGAATTAAGTGGTTGCTTTTTTTCAGTGTTGGTCTTTCTCCTTTCCCACTAATAAAAAGTAAGAATGCCTTTACATTCATTCGGTGAATGTCTAACCTATCACTGCTGGAACCCACTGAGTATATATACGGCTCATCGTTAAAGCCACCATCTAGTATTTTTATAACTTCTCCCTCTCTATTAGATCATTATATCCTATTATTGAAAATATTTAACTCAGTACTTTGCGATGACTAATGTTCTTAACGCCCAAATGTCAAGGCAGAAGTTATGTTCATTACACAACATTATGATGTTTCAAGACCTTTGGCATTCAAAGATAAACAGTCCAGAATGTAACAGACTGGCTACGACTTCATAAGACATACAGGAAAAGCAATTAACAACTCAGGTTAGAGGGGAAAAACAAAGAGATGAATGGAAAACATCAAGATGTTAGGAGCTACATGTTCAATGGTAGCCCACAAGGATGGGTATGTAGACAAGACTTCTTGATGTCACCAACTAGGGCCATTCAAAGATCTATAATGAGGAATGAGGAAAATCTATAACTTAATACCACACGCTTGTGAATGATTAAGCATCCACCGTCCCACCTTTTGCTACCTTTCTTGAAGTCTTCACAGCTTTAAATCATCAGAAACAGCTTTGAAAACAAAGGACTATTCAGCCAAGCACTCTGTGAGCACCTTTAATAGATCTATTTATCTTGGATTAAGATGTTCAACCATACCCAGAGTCTCCCTTTAATTCATCAGACACCTAGTCCTCTTTCTATTCCAAAATCAACATGAGTTGTTGCCCCTGATCTCTTCCTATCCTGCCTCCCCACTCCATGTCCCAATATATACAGTAACCACTTCAGTAGGGCAGATAAGAGGGTAAGCTTTGAAGTTAGACAGTCCTCCAGTTTAAGTCTTGGTTCCACCCTTATTTGAATGACCTTCGGCAAGTGACTTATGATGGCGCAGCCTCAGTTTCTTTTAAAATGGGATCCTACCTACCTCACAGAATTAAATATACAAAGCATTTGAAATGTACCTAGTATGCGTCTTAATATGTATGTAATTCAACTAGATCTGAGTTATTCATTCCTGCTGTTTCAGCTTCTTGACTTTTCTAACAGGAAAAATCTGAAAAAAAAAAAAATTACATAGGTACCCTCCTTATCCCAGGACTAAGGCAGATGGACAGACAGACAGACACACACACACACACACACACACACACACACGCACACATATATACATATACATACAAAGAAGCCATTCTTTTTATGTTTTTTAACTTTTTATTTTATATTGGAGTAGAGCTGATTAACAACATTGTGATAGTTTCAGGTGCACAGCAAAGTGACTCAGCCATACATATACATGTATCCATTCTCCCCCAGACTCCCCTCCCATCCAGGCTGCCACGTAACATTAAGCAGAGTTCCCCATGCCATACAGTAGGTCCTTGTTGGTTATCCTTTTTAAATAGAGCAGTGTGTACATGTCAATCCCAAACTCCATAACTATCCCTTCCGTCTACCCTTCCCCACTGGTAACCATAAATTTGTTCTCTAAGTCTGTGAGTCTGTTTCTGTTTTGTAAACACATTCATTTGTATCATTTCTTTTTAGATTCCACATATAAGAGATATCATACAATATTTCTCCTTTCTCTGTCTGACTTACATCATTCAGTATGACAATCTCTAGGGTCCATCCATGTTGCTTCAAATGAAGAAGCCATTCTTTTTATAATACACAAGGATACGTTATGAAAATACAAAAGGTACAGATGCAAGGCAGAAAAAGACGTAACTTTCAATACTTTAACTCCAATGTTCTGTAATTTTCATCACTTTAACCCCAGTGGGTTTCGGTTTCCAAAATGCAGAAGAAATTAAAGCACTAACACAAGACACAGCCTGTAGTAAGGACTCTGAAATGCTAGGTGTTGCTGTTATTACTGTTGTTGTTTGTGTTTCTTTGTTGTTATTAAATAGTAGGATGTATCTGCTATGTCACTCGAAACTACTAAACCTACTGAAAACAATTCTTTTCTTCCTTCCTTCCTACCTAAAAGAATTCCAAGCACTCTCAACAAGTACTCAGTTAATGTTTACAATAATGACTAGGCTTATAATTATAATATGCTAATTTTCAATACACTGAGAAGTCAAAAACATCACCTTTATCTTCTAGGCCATGAGTAAGTTGAGCCTGGTTACTTCAAAAACTCCCTGCACCAGAATTCCTAAGCCATTTTACTGCTTTCTGCTGGATTCTTCAGCAGTGATCCCCACAATCTCTCTGTGCTCTTTTCCCAGGTCCCCATTCTCACTCTCCACCTTCTAAAGAACAGCAGAAATTATGCCAAAATAAAGAGTAACATATCTGAACAGCCCCATTCAACTTTAAAGATCTGGAAATGATGGGCCCTTTTTTTTTTTTTTTTTTTTGATGGGTCATTTTTATTGGCAAATAAACTCGTAAAAAATAGAAGATTGGGTATCTGGAACAGCTTGATTATTGTGGCTTCATATATAGTCCACAACAATGTTGACGCAGACAATGCTTAAAAATGTTTTCCCGGGCTTCCCTGGTGGCGCAGTGGTTGGGAGTCCGCCCGCCGATGCAGGGGACACGGGTTCGTGCCCCAGTCCGGGAAGATCCCACGTGCCGCGGAGCGGCTGGGCCCGTGAGCCATGGCCGCTGAGCCTGCATGTCCGGAGCCTGTACTCCGCAACGGAAGAGGAAATGTTTTCCCCAGTGAGTATGTTTTTTAGCTCAGACAAATAACTGCCAGAGAAAGACAGGCACAAGAAAACAATTTTGAAGACTGTCAACCCTCATTATTCGTGGATTCCCTATTTTCAAATTTACCTATCACCAAAATTTATTTGTAACCCCAAAATTAATATATGCAGCATTTTTATAGTCATTTGCGGACAGAGAAGTGAGAAATCTGAGCCACCCACAATATGCATTCCCAACTGAGGTCAAACAAGGCGATGCTCTGTCTCCTTGTTTCAGTTTTCACATGGCAAACAAGTGTCCTTTGGAGGGGGGGGTCCATTTCGTGCTATGCTTTTTGCATTTTTGTATTTTTTTGTTGGTGACTTTACTGACGACCTCCAAGCCTACCTAGTGCAGATGTGCAGTCTAGCGTTGCTGAGCGTGAGACGGCCGTGAGGTGCCTTACAGAGAAAAGCGCAAGTGCCAGATAAGCTCCCTCGGACATGACTTACAGTGCTGTTGGCCATGAGTTCAACGTTAATGAATCAGTAATTATTCAATAAAGTGTCTTTAAACAGAAACACACATAAAACAAGGTCATGTATCAATCGGGTGACAAATACGCTGTGACCACAGGCTCGCAGGAACCTAACCCTGTTCCAAATTAAATGTTCATCGTGATTGCATAGAACAGAACTACTACCACAGACAACAGAAATTGACTGTATGCTTATTTCATCTCCTAGCACCAATAGTAGTAACAACAATTAGTGCCCCTACTAACTTACTGTACTGAGCATTTTATATTTACCAGGCGTGCGCACATGATCTTCTATCATCTTCACAGCTATTCCGAGAAGAAAATACTATTACCCTCATATTTTAGGTGAGAAAACTGAGGTTCAAAAAACCTGTACAAGGGTCCAGAGTTAGTAAGAAAAAAGGTCAAGATATTTTCATACACATTTTCCTGACAGAGTTTAACAGAATTCCCCAAAGTTATTGATCCCTTCTGGCACACCAGAAACACTTCATTCATTTTGGCCACTCTTTATTCAAGAAACATATATAGACACTATACTGGATCCTAGAGATGCCCAGGGAACTAACAACTTCCCTGTTCTCGTAGGGCCTCTTTCAAGTGAGGAATGACAGACAATCAAATAAATATTACCTATCAAACTATGTATTGGGCCAAAAAGTTCATTCGGGCCTTTCCGTAAGATGTTATGGGACGTTTTGGCCAACCCAATATAAGCAAAAGATGCTTGATTTCTTAAAATATACATTATTTTTTAAATAAGTCTTCAAACAAGGTAAGAGCTAAAGGCTGTATTCAGTGAATATCCGTTTAAAATATATTCTCCCTTATACTATACATGATCTCTTACATTATATACGATCTCACTTATATGTGGAATCTAAAAAAAAAAAGGAGCTCATAGATTCATAGATACTGAAAACAGAATGGTGACTGCCAGAGGCAGGGATTGGGGGTGGGCAAAAGACTGAAGGCACTCAAATGATACAAAATTCCAGTTATAAGATAAATAAGTCATGAGAATGTAATCAGCATGGTGACTATAGTTAATAATACTGTATTGCAGTAAGCAACAAGGATATACTGCATAGCACAGGGAATTATAGCCATTTTCTTGCAGGAACTTTTAATGGAGTATAATCTGTAGAAATACTGAATCTCAATACCATACACCTGAAACTAATATAATATTGTAAATCACCTATACTTCAATTTTTTTAAAATAATTTTTAAAATAAAAATCAGAAGAAAACATAAAATCCGGTATTGCATATTTGAAAGGTGCCAAGAGAATAAATCTTTAAAAAGTTCTCATCACAAGAAGAAAAAATTTTGTGACTATGTATGGTGATACATATTAACTAGATTTATTGTGGTGATCATCTCCCAATATACATGACAATATACACAGTATACAAATATTGAATCATCACATTGTGTACCTGAAACTAATATAATGTTATAAGTCCATTACACCTCCATAAAAATAATAATGATTTTTATATTGATTACATTTTGACTTGGAATTATTTTGGATGTATTGGATTAAATAACATACTACTCTTATTTAATAAATAAATAAATAAATAAATCACTTAATGTATTTCTTTCACTGATGTGACAACCAAGTGGGCTCTTTTCTTCCCCCAGAAAGAGCTCCTCTAGCCCTTGATGACCTGATCTGGGTTCCGTGCCAGCCCTTGGGCAGCCACCCATCTGCCAAAAGCAATGGCAGTTTACGGTTGACCCTTTTTGTTCACTATTATCTCCTGACTCCACAGTAGACTCAATAAATATTTACTGAATATCATTTTACTTCATAGGCAAGGAAAATTTACCGAAGGATCTTCCAAATAGTTCGCAAACCATGACTCTGAAAAAATAAGAGGGAGAGTTAGGGGCTTCCCTGGTGGCGCAGTGGTTGAGAGTCCGCCTGCTGATGCAGGGGACACGGGTTTGTGCCCCGGTCCGGGAAGATCCCACATGCCGTGGAGCGGCTGGGCCCGTGAGCCATGGCCGCTGAGCCTGCGCTCCGCAACGGGAGAGGCCACAACAGTGAGAGACCCGCGTAACGCAAAAGAAA